>NW_027592701.1:32500-47366 GCF_964213995.1 Mustelus asterias
GGGAGGGGAGGGGTCACACAGCAGGGGTCGCGGGGCTGGCCAGCGATCGGGAGGCCGGCAGTGTGGGGCCACTCCACATGCGTCAATCTCCACTCTGAAAGATCGGCACATGCACAGTGGCCCACTCAGCGCTATGCTGCCGGCTCTCCAGCGGGAATACACCCCACCCCCTGGTTTCTGGGCTGATTCACACTCGGGTTCTCTGCAGCACAGAGTGTGGGAGATCCACTTTGAAAATCCCGCTGAAAAAAATCCGACACGATTTACTCCAGTTTTTACACAAAATCGACACTTAGAATGTTTTTGGGAGAATCGCCCCCATAAAGTTTTGGCCTCAGCTACTTTCTGTGGTGGTGAATTCCACCAGCTGACCGCTCTCGGGGTGAAGACATTTCTCCTCCTCTCTGTCCTGAACGGTCTACCCCGTATCTTCAGACTGTGAGCCCCAATATTGATTGAATATGATTGAGTTGAGGGATTTATAGCTTGCCTGAGTTTGAACAGAGTTAATGGAGAGACGGGGGAATTCTCGGAAATAAAATACAAAGTAATTTATAGAAATCAATTATATGATTATAATAATTTTAAAAATACAAAATTTAAAAAAAGGGACACAGGTTTAAGGTGCGTGGGGAAGAGTTTAGAGGAGATGTGCGAGGTAAGTTTTTTACACAGAGGGTGGTGAATGTCTGGAACATGCTGCCCGGGGAGGTGGTGGGAGCAGGTACGATCGTGGCATTTAAGGGGCAACTAGACAAATACATGAATAGGATGGGAATGGAAGGATACGGACTCTAAGTGCACACGTTTTTAGTTGAGGCAGGCATCATGAACGGCACAGGCTTGGAGGGCCGAAGGGCCTGTTCCTGTGCTGTACTGTTCTTCGTTCTTTGTTGTTCACAGACAGAAAATGCTGCAAAAACCCAGCAGCTCGGCAAGCGTCTGAGGACAGTGAGAAGTCTCACAACACCAGGTTAAAGTCCAACAGCTTTATTTGTTATCACGAGCTTTCGGAGCGCTGCTCCTTCATCGGGTGAGTGGAGAGGTAGGTTTCACGAACACGGCATGTATAGACACAGACTCAATTATAAGATGATTACAGTGACTTGAGTAGGTTTGTATTCTGTAGTCCTTTCAGGGTCTTGTCTGCTTTCTTGCGTCAGCGTCTGAGGAGAGAGGAATAGAGTGAACATTCCTTCTTCAGCGAAGAGTCATCCGGACTGGAAATGTTATCCCTCCTCAGACGCTGCCAAAGCTGATGAGTTTATCTCAGATCTCCAGCATCCAGAGTAATTCTTAATGCTCAATAATGTGTCTTTGGGAGACTAATGTTCTCCTGACTCCAGCAGGGAGACTCACAACATGGGACACACGCTTGGCTTTACTTATTCTGGACATTGCCGGCAGGTAGTGCATTCTCCTAGCTGCCCTAAGGAATAGTTGTTATGATATAAACCAGGGGTACCATCAATGTTAGAATGTAACCGGTGATGACATTGGATCTGTTGTAAGGTGACCAATGATAACAAGCTGTAAGGGTCAGCTGACCCAGTAAACCATGGAACCAATGACAGAATGATGTGATGATCAGCTGACCAGCTGACTCAGTATCAATAAGAACCTGTTGGGAATTGTGAGATAGTTTGGATTGGCCCAGGGTGAGGCCTCAAGTGTCGGAGTCATGAAGTTTCTTTATTAAACCCTTTCTTTGAATTATAAGTTGGAGTAAGTTTTGTTATATTTTTATTGTCTGCATTTGAAGAGTTCCTTCCGAAGAAACGATCCATAGATCTCCCGGTGGGCATTGTCGAGTCTGGAGTTGCCTTATTGAACAAGCCGAGGCTCCCTCGATGGGAGCTCAGCGGGGGCTTTTAAACCTGTTACTCCTCCCGCACCATTGTTGTCGGCCTGAGGTGAAGACTATCTGACTGTAGGCCTCAGGCACAGCCCTTTGGTGCACAGCTTGCTATGGGCTCCTGCAAAAGGTTGTGAATGTAGCCCAGTCCATCGCGCAAACCAGCCTCCCATCCATTGACTCTGTCTACACTTCCCGCTGCCTCGGAAAAGCAACCAGTATAATCAAGGACCTGACGCCTCCCGGACATTCTCTCTTCCACCTTCTTCTGTTGGGAAAAAGATACAAAAGTTTGAGGTCACGTACCAACCGGGTCAAGAACAGCTTCTTCCCTGCTGCCATCAGACTTTTGAATGTTGATCTTTCTCTACACCCTAGCAATACTGTAACACTACATTTCTCCATTCCTTCTCTATAAACAGTATGCTTTGTCTGTATAGCGTGCAAGAAACAATATTTTTCACTGTATACTAATACATGTGATAATAATAAATCAAATCAAATAAAATGAATAAAGGGAGATGGTGACAGGGAACTAACATTTGGTTGAATTAGTTCAGTGCCCTTGGCATGTCTCGATTGGGTCTGTACTCGATGGAGTTTAGAAGGATGAGGGGGGATCTCATTGAAACTTACAGAATACTGAAGGCCCTGGATAGAGTGGACGTGGGGAAGATGTTTCCATTAGTCGGAGAGACTCGGATCCGAGGGCACAGCCTCAGAGTAAAGGGACGACCCTTTAGACCCGAGATGAGGAGGAATTTCTTCAGCCAGAGGGTGGTGAATCTGTGGAATTCATTGCCACGGAAGGCTGTGGAGGCCGGGCCATTGAGTGTATTTAAGACAGAGATACATAGGTTCTTGATTGGTAAGGGGGTCAAAGGTTACGGGGAAAAGGCGGGAGAATGGGGTTGAGAAATTTATCAGCCATGATTGAATGGTGAAGCAGACTCGATGGGCCGAGTGGCCTAATTCTGCTCCTATCTCTTATGGTCTTATGATTGGTGTGGCGTTTTGATAACTGCAGACCTCACAAGTCTGCTTCAGAGGGCAGTTAAGAGTGAACCATGTTACTGTGATCCTGGAGTCATAGAATCATAGAATCCCTACAGTGCAGAAGGAGGCCATTTGACCCATCGAGTCTGCACCGACCACAATCCCACCCAGCACTATTCCCGTAATATTTACCCTGCGAATCCCCTGGCACTAGAGTCAATTTAGCATGGCCAATCAACCTAACCCGCACATCTTTGGACTGTGGGAGGAAACCGGAGCACCCGGAGGAAACCCACGCAGACACGGGGAGAATGTGCAAACTCCACACAGACAGTGACCCGAGGCCGGGGGTCGAACCCAAGGTCCCTGGCGCTGTGAGGCAGCAGTGCCAACCACTGTACGGCCCCAAGTCACATGCAGAGGCCTGTCTGGGTGAACGTCCTTCCCCGAAGGGGCATTAAACGACCCAGTTTGCTACTTACAACAATTCGACCGACAGTCAGGCTAACCCTGACCGAGGCTGGCCTTTCACCTCCGGAGTGTTTTGCGACTGAATGGAAATTCTCGAAGCGCCGCAGTCGGTTTTGAACACGCCTTTCTCTGAATTCTTAGCTCAGATCCCTGGATTACCCGTCTAGCAACCTCACCACAACACAGCGCTGGATATGGCAAAGTGTCAGCTCAGCGCTCAGCCCAGGAGTGGATCAAAGAACGGTAGCCGTGGTGATACTGATGTCAACAGAGGCACAGGATAAAAAAGGAGTTTAGTGTTTGGAATGGCCCGAGGTCACGGCAAGTTAATGCAGCTCCAGAGAACATCGCATGTGATGTTGCTGTTGCCAACCATGCAAGCTATTTATAATTTAGACTCAATTATCAGGCAATGCCTCTCCGGGTCCGACACAGCGAGACCAAACACATTTACCTCAGTGCAAACAAAAGTCTTGCATTTATAACGCGCTTTCCATCACCACAGGATGAATTCAAGCCCTTTGCAGCCAATTAAATCCTCCCAACAACTAGTCGTAGAATCCCTACAGTGCAGAAGGAGGCCATTCAGCCCATCGAGTCTGCACCGACCACAATCCCACCCAGGCCCTATCCCTGTAATCCCATGTATTTACACTGCTAGTCCCCCCTGACACTAGGGTCAATTTATCATGGCCAATCCACCTAACCCGCACATCCTTCGGACTGTGGGAGGAAACCGGAGCCCCCCGGAGGAAACCCACGCAGACATGGGGAGAATGTGCAGACTCCGCAGGGACAGTGGCCCAAGTCGGGAATCGAACCCGGGTCCCTGGTGCTGTGAGGCAGCAGTGCTAACCACTGTGCCACCCTGGTTGGAACATCAGTGGCGAGAGTAGAAAGTTCAGAGGTGAGAGTGGAAAGGTCAAGGGGCGAGAGTAGTAAGGTCAGAGGTGAGAATGGAAAGGTCAGGGGCGAGAGTGGAAAGGTCAGGGGCGAGAGTGGTCGGGTCAGAGGCGAGAGTGGAAAGGTCAGGGGTGAGAGTGGAAAGGTCAGGGGTGAAGGTGGAAAGGTCAGGAGTGCCTCATCCATAAATAAGGGACGCAGCTCGATTACCGGAACTGTCGACAGCACATTCTTTTAAAGAATATCTGAGCTGTAATAGCCAGAGACACTGTGACGTAGTTGTCAGAGCAATGGAAATAAATCATTGCTTGTGTCTTTGCTGTCATGGTTACGAGTTAACTCGTGCACATTAATGGAAATGCGGTTGCGAGGGGACTGTTTACATGTGGCGCCTGATTGATGGGGCAACAGCTGGGAAAGCACATGCAGTCAACACGTGGATCAAAGACAGTTCCTTGAAAGCCGTGCCGAATGGCCAAACAATTGGGCTGCTACAAAATAGTGGCCCAGCTGTACTTTTCCATTGCTTATCCGACCTCCCGACGTTCCAGCCAGGGACAATGTGGGAACGTGTACCTCCTGATCCCCTGACAGTGTACTACTTTTCCCTTGGGCAGCGATAACACCATTTCATATTCCGAGCTCTGACGCTCGCAGCTTTGGAACCCGCTATGTTTATATATGGAGGCCCCCAGAGCCAAAAAATTAAACTCGCTCAGAGTGAAACAACTCAAACTTCAGAACGACAAACTCCCAGGACCCCAAAGAGGCTCATCAATGCCTCATCTAAACAGGTCCAAAAGCAGCGAAGGCTAGCGGAGGAGAAACTGCTTCCACTGGCAGGGGGCTCTGTAACCAGGGGGGCCACAGACTGCAGATAGCTCAGCAGAGAGCGAGAGGGAAGCTGAGGGGAGTATGTGACTTGTCAGGACTTGGAATACACTGCCTGAAACGCAGTGGGAACGGATTCAATAACACCACTCAGAAGCAATGGGATAAATACTGGAAAAGGGAAGCATTGCGGGAAGAAAACTGAGGGGGTGTGCAGGAGTAACTGGATAACTTCTTCAAGTAGCTAGTACAAGCATGATGGGTAAAATGGCCTCCTACTGTGCATTAAGGTATATGATTCTCGAATGTGGCCTCTGCACGGTTAGTAAATTAGCAAGGCTGAGAGCAGAGTAGGACAGTGGCACAGTGGTTAGCACTGCTGCCTCACAGCGCCAGGGACCCGGGTTCGATTCCCGGCTTGGGTCGCTGTCTGTGCGGAGTCTGCACGTCCTCCCCGTGTCTGCGTGGGTTTCCCCCGGGTGCTCCGGTTTCCTCCCACAGTCTGAAAGACGTGCTGGTTAGGTGGATTGGCTGTGCTAAATTCACCCTTAGTGTCAGGGGGGCGAGCTAGGGTAAATGCAGTGGGTGATGAGGATAGGGCCTGGGTGGGATTGTGGTCGGTGCAGACTCGATGGGCTGAATGGCCTCCTTCTGCACTGTAGGATTCTATGATTTTAGAAGAGTTGGCACAAGTAGGCTTACATTAACAGTGCAACCTCATAGAGTCCCATCTCATAGAGACACTGACCCAAGCTGGGAATCGAACCCTGGTCCCTGGCAATGATAAAGAGAATGAATTTGGGGAGATAATGGATGCAGATTTTAAAAAGCAGGCAAACGGAGGTACGATGCAGGGCAGCTGTAATCTAACTGGATGGGAGAACAGGATTGAAGGGCTGAATGGTCTCATTCTTTCCCCAGATCCCTGCGTAAATAGCGTTAAGACTAATGTGATTCGGGACAGGGTGTCGGGGGGAGAGTTGGGTCCTCAGATTGGGGCGTTCATTGCTGCCACCGGGGTGCCCCCTCTGAAGGGGCTGCCCCTTTAATGTGACACAGACTCGGTCCCCACAAGCCCGTAGTCAATGGTCAGGTACACGGACAAGCCCATCGAGCAGACGATGGGCCGGGAATGTGACTCTGATTGAAGATTCGGTGTCTGTCTCTCTGCCTTTGTGACTCATTACTCCAGCAGTGCCTGGAAACACTGCAAGAATGATGAATCAGAGTCTTTAGTCATCCCTGCTGTGTCTCTCATCTGAACTCAACTATTAATAGTGGGAGTGTGTGGGCAGCTTTCTTCTGTTGATTTCTGTGCTTTGAGCATCAATGGCAACATATTAACATTCTTTCAGAATATTCACTTTGTATAGTACAGATGGAGGCTATTCAGCCCATCATGTCTGTGCTGTTCCTTTGAAAGACTTGTTGCATTAATGCTACACCATTGCTACATACCCATCGCCCCAGATTTAATTTTACTTTTCAAAGATTTATCCAGTTCCCTTTTCAAAAGTTGCAAATGAATTTGCTTCCATCAATTTAGTTTATTTATTAGTGTCACAAGCAGGCTTACATTAACACTGCAATGAAGTTACTGTGAAAATCCCCTAGTCACCACACTCCGGTGCCTGTTCGGGTACACTGAGGGAGAATTTAGCACGGCCGACGCACCCTAACCAGCACGTCTTTCAGACTGTGGGAGGAAACCGGAGCACCCGGAGGAAACCCACGCAGACACGGGGAGAATGTGCAGACTCCACACAGTGACCCAAGCCGGGAATCGAACCGGGTCCCTGGCGCTGTGAGGCAGCGGTGCTAACCCACTGTGCCACCGTGCCATCCCATGATGTCAGTGGATGGTGGAGGGAGCTCAAGGGGCTGTTCCTATGTTCCTTTCTTCTTAATTACTTGCGGATTCTCACCTTGACTGCCAGTGACACAAGTCTCACTTTACCATTCGGTTCCCCTTGTCCCAGAAACCTCTTCCTGCTCTCCGATCCCAACAGGCGGGGCTGCAGCAGCAAGGACAATTCCAGTAAGCTCTGAAACTCTGACTTCCCTTTGACTCGGAGTGCTGGAATTATCAGCTGGAGTATTTCCAAGCTCCTGAACGATTTGAATCCAGCACCCCCTCAACCTGCTGCACGGCTGTGAGCTGGAGCTTTACCCTGATCTGGGGCATTGCTGTTTCCTCCACTCCTGCATATCGCCTGGACAGGGCCGCTTTTCCCACAGGTCCATCACTTTAACTGCAAATGGCTGGCGGTTACCGTGGCAATGGTAGCATCTACATTTGAGGCTGTGAATTTAGCTGAGCGAGCTCAGGTCCTCCCTCCTGGATGAGGAAAATGCCATCTGCATCCATCTCTTTCTGCCATGTCCAAGGCTCCGGCTTTGACTTCAGGAAGTGTCGTGGAGGAGAGCTTCAGGTTTTTAGGTGTCCAGATCACCAACAACCTATCCTGGTCTCCCCACGCCGACACTATAGTTAAGAAAGCCCACCAACACCTCTACTTTCTCAGGAGACTAAGGAAATTTGGCATTTCAGCTACGACTCTCACCAACTTTTACAGATGCACCATAGAAAGCATTGTTTCTGGTTGTATCACAGCTTGGTCTGGGCTCCTGCTCCGCCCAAGACTGCAAGAAACTCCAAAGGGTCGTGAATGTAGCCCAATCCATCACGCAAACCAGCCTCCCATCCATTGACTCTGTCTACACTTCCCACTGCCTCGGAAAAGCAGCCAGTGTAATTAAGGATCCCACGCACCCCGGACATTCTCTCTTCCACCTTCCACCTGGTGGGTGAGTGGAATCGGCTGACGTCGGTGGTGGTGGAGGCAAACTCGTTGGGGTCTTTTAAGAGACTTCTGGATGAGTACATGGGATTTAATGGGATTGAGGGCTATAGATAGGCCTAGAGGTGGGGATGTGATCGGCGCAACTTGTGGGCCGAAGGGCCTGTTTGTGCTGTGGCTTTCTATGTTCTATGTTCTCCCGTCGGGAAAAAGATAAAAAAGTCTGATATCATGTACCAACCGACTCAAGAACAGCTTCTTCCCTGCTGCTGTCAGACTTTTGAATGGACCGACCTCGCATTAAGTTGATCTTCCTCTACACCCGAGCTATGACTGTAACACTACATTCTGCACCCTCTCCTTTCCTTCTCTATGAACGGTATGTTTTGTCTGTATAGCGCGCAAGAAACAATACTTTTCATTGTATACCAATACATGTGACAATAATAAATCAAATCAAACCCTTGTCCCCTATGTACTCTATGAACGGTATGCTCTGTCTGTATAGCGCACAAGAAACAATACTTTTCACTGCATCCCAATACATGTGACAATAATAAATTAAATCAAATCAAATCAAATCACAAGCCTCCTACCATGTCGGCTAATTGCGTTGCTCAAAAGCTAAGCCTGGATTTTATTGTGCTTAAGGCCTCCTACGAATGTTTCTCTAACGTTGATTTATAAGGCGGCACGGTGGCACAGTGGTTAGCACAGCTGCTTCACAGCTCCAGGGACCTGGGTTCGATTCCCGGCTCGGGTCACTGTCTGTGTGGAGTCTGCACATTCTCCTCGTGTCTGCGTGGGTTTCCTCCGGGTGCTCCGGTTTCCTCCCACAGTCCAAAAGATGTGCGGGTTAGGTTGATTGGCCATGCTAGAATTGCCCCTTAGTGTCCTGGGATGCGTAGGTTAGAGGGATTAGTGGGTGGATATGGGGTAGGGCCTGGGTGGGATTGTGGTCGGTGCAGACTCGATGGGCCGAACGGCCTCTTTCTGCACTGTAGAGTTTCTATTTCTAAGGTTGTGGGGGGCGTCTGTCGACCTCGGGCGGGATTTTATGGTTTCGGGACAAGCCAGGCCGTAAAGTCCCACCCACAGCAGAGTTCTCCCCAGTGTCCTGGCCAACATTCATCCCTCGAACAGCATCACAGCACAGGGCTATCAGGCCTCATTGCTCTTTGTGGGAGCTTGCTGTGTGCAAATTGGCCTCCACGCCTTCTACCTTACAGCAGTGACTGCGCTTTGCTTTGTCTGTTAGGATGCGGTGAGGCAGCCTGAGGGTATGTTATAGAAATGGAAATCTTTCTCTCTCGCTGTTTCAGCTGAGTCATTGGCTGTACACAATACCCGATCAATAACACAGAGCCAGAGATTACTGAGCTGGGGTTTCCATGGCAACAACTCTCTCTCCATGCTTTCAACTCAACAATAAAAGTGCCCGCAGCCAACAGAACTCCGCCTCCCTTCGCTCTGACTCCAGAGTGGAGGCAGAGAGCAGCCCCCAGAATAGAACAACTCGCCTTCATCACAAACCAACCACTGCGGACGCTTGAAATCTCAAATACAAACAGAATATTTACCCATCAGAGAATCATTCAACCCCCACCATGCAGAGGGAGTCCATTTGGCCCATCGAGTCTGCACTGACTCTCCAGCACAGCATCTTAGCCAGGCTCACGCCTTCTGGGTAGCACGGTGGGTTAGCACCGCTGCCTCACAGCGCCAGGGTCCCGGGTTCAATTCCCGGCTCGGGTCACTGTCTGTGTGGAGTCTGCGCGTTCTCCCCGTGTCTGCGTGGGTTTCCTCCGGGTGCTCCCGTTTCCTCCCACAGTCCAAAGATGTACAGGTTAGATTGATTGGCCATGCTAAATTGCCCTTTAGGGATTAGCTGAGTAAATGCATGGCTTATGGGGATAGGGCCTGGGTGGGATCGTTGTCAGTACAGGCTTGATTCGCTGAATGGCCTCCTTCTGCACTGTAAGACTTCTATCCTTCTAAAGTTTAAAGTTTACTTACTGTGTCACAAGTAGGCTGACCTTAACACAGCAATGAAGTTACTGTGAAAATCCCCTAGTCGCCACACTCCGGTGCCTGTTCGGGTACACTGAGGGAGAATTTAGCACGGCCAATGCACCCTAACCAGCACGTCTTTCAGACTGTGGGAGGGAACCGGAGCACCCGGAGGAAACCCACGCAGACACGGGGAGAACGTGCAGACTCCGCACAGACAGTGACCCAAGCCGGGAATCGAACCCGGGTCCCTGGCGCTGTGAGGCAGCAGGTGTTGTTAAACTTCTTAATGTGTAGATCACCAGATCCTGTGTAGCACAGGCCAGCTGTCAGTGGAAGAGGGGGAGTAGGGCTGAGTGACAGAGGAGTGAATTTGTCCTCCAGCAACACAGAACCGGATTGGTAAACGTGGAGAAAGAGGATTGAGTTGTTGGTGGTATTGGAGACACAGGCTCACTGCACACGGACAGGTGGGGAATCCCTGTGCTACGTAGGCCCACTACAACAACAAACTGCACTCACATAGCACCTTTAACATGTGAAATATCCCAAGGTATTTGGAAGGGGTTATAGAATATCTACAGTGAAGAAGGAGGCCATTCAGCCCATCGAGATGCACTGACAACAATCCCACCCAGGCCCCATCCCCATCACCCCGCATATTTACCCTGCTAATCTCCCTGACACTGAGGGGCGATTGAGCATGACCAGTCAACCTAACCCGAACATCATGGGACTCTAAGGGGAAAATAGCACGGCCAATGCAACTAACCAGCACATCTTTCCGACTGTGGGAGGAAACCGGAGCACCCGGAGGAAACCCACGCAGACACGGGGAGAACGCGCAGACTCCGCACAGACAGTGACCCAAGCCGGGAATCGAACCCGGGTCCCTGGCGCTGTGAGGCAGCGGTGCTAACCACTGTGCCGCCGTGCTGGATGCTAAGCACTAGTGCAGACCTGATGGGCCAAATGGCCTCGTTGTGCAGTGTCACAGTCCTGTGAGAGAAGCATCAGGAAAGAGGGAGGTCTTGAGTGGAGGGAGAGCCCGGGGTTAGGGAGGTAATGGCGTCTGTGTGTACGTGGGCCCACTTGCTGAAGCAGACAGAGGACAGCCTGTCATGTAACCTCTCCCCTGGCTGAGTCGGGCACTGACAATCATCCTCTAACAGTGCCGGATCCGACTGCCCATCCCCCTCACCCCCCCCCCCCGGCTGCTGAATGGAAGCACTGTGCTGAGCTGCCCACACAAAGGCTGGCTTGTTGGCATTCGACAGGTGAAATGGAATCTCCGGGGTAAAGTTTCCTCCGCATGCCAGGTATGAGATGGAAATGAGGAGTAATGAGCTGTTTGAATGAAGTCAATGACTCCCTCTCTTCAACCTCCAGCCAACCCTTCAGTATTTATGAAGGCATCAAACAGTCAGCGAGGCAAGCGGTTTCCAACAGACAGCCTACGCTGAGGGAGAGGGAGAGAGAGGGACTGGCAGGGTGCCACGTAGGCCACTGCTTCAGACTGACAGGTCCACACCTGATGAAGCAGCATAGAAAACACACTCACCGCAACCCCGCCCCATCCTGTTGCAAACAGCACCGCTAACATCACCTTCACCAACGGGTAGGAATTTTCCAATCGAAAGATGGTCGAGCCGTTTTGTATTTTTAGACGATGCAACATTTAAAACATCCAGGAAGCGCAGTGGAGGACATGCCCCAGTCTACATCAACAGGAAATGGTCGAGAGCTTCAAGTTTTTAGGCGTCCAGATCATCAACAACCTGTCTTGGTCCCTCCATGCCGACGCTATAGTTAAGAAAGCCCACCAACGCCTCTACTTTCTCAGGAGGCTAAGGGAAATTTGGCATGTCCGCTACGACTCTCATTTTACAGATGCACCATAGAAAGCATTCTTTCTGGTTGTATCACAGCTTGGTCTGGCTCCTGCTCTGCCCAAGACCGCAAGGAACTACAAAGGGTCGTGAACGTAGCCCAGTCCATCACGCAAACCAGCCTCCCATCCATTGACTCTGTCTACACTTCCCGCTGACTCGGAAAAGCAGCCAGCATAATTAAGAACCCCACGCACCCCGGACATTCTCTCTTCCACCTTCTTCCATCGGGAAAAAGATACAAAAGTCTGAGGTCACGTATCAACTGACTCAAGAACAGCTTCTTCCCTGCTGCTGTCAGACTTTTGAATGGACCTACCTTGCAATAAGTTGATCTTTCTCTACACCCTAGCTATGACACTAACACTACATTCTGCACCCTTTCCTTCTCCCCTACGTACTCTATGAATGGTATGCTTTGTCTGTATAGCGCACAAGAAACAACACTTTTCACTGAATCCCAATACATGTGACAATAATAAATCAAATCATAGAATCATAGAATCATACAGCACAGCAGAGGCCCTTCAGCCGATCACGTCTACATCGACACATTAAAAACACCTGAACTCCCACATAATCCCATCTGCCAGCACTTGGCCCATGGCTCTGAATGTTACAATGTGCCAAGAGCCCATCCAGATATTTATTAAAGGATGTGAGGCATCCCGCCTCCACCACCCTCCCAGGCAGCGCATTCCAGACCCTCACCACCCTCTGGGTAAAAAAGTTTTTCCTCACATCCCCTCTGAACCTCCTGCCCCTCACCTTGAACCTATGTCCCCTCGTAACTGACCCTTCAACTAAGGGGAACAGCTGCTCCTTATCCACTCTGTCCATGTCTCTCATAATCTTGTACACCTCGATCAGGTCGCCCTTCAGTCTTCTCTGCTCCAACGAAAACAACCCAAGCCTACCCAACCTCCCTTCATAATTTAAATGTTCCATCCCAGGCAGCACCCTGGTGAATCTCCTCTGCGCCCCCTCTAATGGATTCACATCCTTCCGATAGTGAGGCGACCAGAACTGCACACAGTACTCCAGCTGTGGCCTCACCAAAGTTCTATACAACTCCGACATGGCTTCCCTGTTTTTGTAATCTATACCTCGATTGATAAAGGCAAGTGTCCCATTTGCCTTTTACACCATCCTACCAACATGTCCTTCCGCTTTCAGAGATCTGTAGAGAAACACGCCAAGGTCCCTTTGTTCCACAGAACTTCATAGTGTCCTACCATTCAAACCAAATTTTTAAAAATTAGTACAATGCAACTCCCACCAAGAGCCTCAATCAGTGAGGTTCCTTCAATAGATTGTACACCTGCTCCTTGTGGTACTGAATGGGCAGCACGGTAGCACAGTGGTTAGCACTGCTGCCTCACAGCGCCAGGGACCCGGGTTCAATTCCCGGCTTGGGTCACTGTCTGTGCGGAGTCTGCGCGTTCTCCCCGTGTCTGCATGGGTTTCCTCCGGGTGCTCCGGTTTCCTCACATAGTCCAAAGGACGTGCTGGTTAGGTGCATTGGCCATGCTAAATTCTCCCTCAGTGTACCCAAACAGGCGCCGGAGTGTGGCGACGAGGGGATTTTCACAGTAACTTCATTGCAGTGTTAATGCAAGCCTACTTGTGACTAATAAATAAACAAATTTGAGTCCCACCCTCTGGATAAAGACATTCCTCCAGAATTCTCTGTTGGATTTATGGGTAACTATCTTAATTTTAGGGAGTCTTGGCTGCAAGGCCATCGTGTCAAACCTTTTCATAATCTTAAAGATCAGGTTACTCCTCGCTCGTCAACTTTTGGAAGGAAATATCCCCAAGCTTGTTCAACCCTTCCTGATAGACTGTTGTCCATTCCTGGCTGGATTGGGCCCAGTTTAAGGCAGCTGTTTTCTCAATGCAGATAAGGCACAAATGGTCACCCACCTCTTTAACTCTGGTACATAAGCGAAGAAAGGGAAGTGAGCAGTGCTTTCCACTGCCCAACTTACCCTGAAACCGGGGTAAACTATCATCACACACATGGAAAATGCTGGAAAACCTCAGCAGGCCTGGCATCGTCTGTGGAGAGAGAATATAGCCAACGTTTCAAGTCAGGGTAACCCTTCCCAGACTCGAAATGTTGGTCTATGTTTTTATTCATTTCATAGAATAGAATCATTGAATCCCGACAGTGCAGAAGGAGGCCATTCGGCCCATCGAGTCTGCACCAACATTTCCATCCAGGCAGGCCCGATCTTTGTAGCCCCACATAATCCCCCTGGCACCAAGGGGCAATCCCACCCAGACCTGTTCCCGTAACCCCAAATATTTACCCCTGCCATTCCCCCTAACCTCCACATCTTGGGACACTAAGGGGCAATTTAGTACGGCCAATCAACCTAACCCGCACATCTTTGGATTTGTGGGACATGGGTGTCGCTGGCTGGCCAGCATTTATTACCCATCCCTAGTTGCCCTTGAGAAGGTGGTGGTGAGCTGCCTTCTTGAATCGCTGCAGTCCATGTGCTGTGGGTTGACCCACAATGCCGTTAGGGAGGGAATTCCAGGATTTTGACCCAGCGACTGCGAAGGAACGGCGATATATTTCCAAATCAGGATGGTGAGTGGCTTGGAGGGGAACTTGCAGGTGGTGGTGTTCCCATGTATCTGCTGCCCTTGTCCTTCTAGATGGAAGTGGTCGCGAGTTTGGAAGGTGCTGTCTCAGGATCTTTGGTGAATTGCTGCAGTGTATCTTGTAGATAGTACACACTGCTGCTACTGAGCATCGGTGGTGGAGGGAGTGGATGTTTGTAGATGTGGCGCCAATCAAGCGGGCTGCTTCGTCCTGGATGGTGTCAGGCTTCTTGAGTGTTGTTGGAGCTGCACCCATCCAGGCGAGTGGGGAGTGTTCCATCACACTCCTGACTAGTGCCTTGTAGATGGTGGATAGGCTCTGGGGAGTCAGGAGGTGAGCTACTCACTGCAGTATTCCTAGCCTCTGACCTGCTCTTGTAGCCACTGTTAATATATGGTGAGTCCAGTTGAGTTTCTGGTCTGTGGTAACCCCAAGGATGTTGACAGTGGGGGATTCAGTGACGATAACACCATTGAATGTCAAGGGGCGGTGG
>NW_027592702.1:0-47355 GCF_964213995.1 Mustelus asterias
CCTCGGCCCCCCCCCCCCCGGCTGAGGCGGCCAAAGCTCAAGCATGCTG
The DNA here is from genome assembly GCF_964213995.1 of Mustelus asterias. Classification (NCBI taxonomy): domain Eukaryota; kingdom Metazoa; phylum Chordata; class Chondrichthyes; order Carcharhiniformes; family Triakidae; genus Mustelus; species Mustelus asterias. The sequence continues at coordinate 50 of NW_027592702.1, forward strand.
GAGTACACTACTCCCCCCCCTCCACTTCCCCCCCCCCTCCCCCTCTCTTCCCCCTCCCCCCCTCTCCCCCGCCCCTCTCTCCCCCCCCTCTCTTCCCCCCTCTCCCGCCCCCCCTCTCTTCCCCCCCCCTCTTCCCCCCCCTCTTCTCCCCCCCTCTCTTCTCCCCCCCTCTCTTCCCCCCCCTCTTCTCCCCCCTCTCTTCCCCCCCCTCTTCTCCCCCCCCCTCTTCCCCCCCTCTCTTCCCCCCCCTCTTCCCCCCCCTCTTCCCCCCCTCTTCCCCCCCCTCTCCCCCCCCCTCTCCCCCCCTCTCTCCCCCACCCCCTCTCTCCCCCACCCCCTCTTCCCCCCCCTCTTCCCCCCCCCTCTTCCCCCCCTCTTCCCCCCCCTCTTCCCCCCCCCTCTTCCCCCCCCTCTTCCCCCCCCTCTTCCCCCCCCTCTTCCCCCCCCCTCTTCCCCCCCTCTCTTCCCCCCCCTCTCTTCCCCCCCCTCTCTTCCCCCCCTCTCTTTCCCCCCCCCTCTCTTTCCCCCCCCCCCTCTCTTCCCCCCCCTCTCTTCCCCCCCTCTCTTCCCCCCCCCTCTCTTCCCCCCTCTCTTCCCCCCCCTCTCTTTCCCCCCCCTCTCTTTCCCCCCCTCTCTTTCCCCCCCTCTCTTTCCCCCCCTCTCTTTCCCCCCTCTCTTCCCCCCCCCTCTCTTTCCCCCCCCCTCTCTTTCCCCCCCTCTCTTTCCCCCCCCCTCTCTTCCCCCCCCCTCTCTTTCCCCCCCCTCTCTTTCCCCCCCCCTCTCTTCCCCCCCCCTCTCTTTCCCCCCCCCCTCTCTTCCCCCCCCCTCGGGGGGTTGGGGGGGGGTTGTGGAGGGGGGTTGGGGGGATGGTTGTGGGGGGGGGTTGGGGGGGTGGTTGTGGTGGGGGGGGGGTTGGGGGGGTGGTTGTGGGGGTGGTTGTTGGGGGAGGCTGGTTGGGGGGGGTGGGTGCGGTGGGGGGGTGGGTGCGGTTTGGGGGGGGTGGGGGGTGGTTGTGGCGGAGGGGGGGGGGGGGGTTGGGGTGGGGGAGATTTCCACACTGCACTTTTTTGATTGGATTGATTATTGTCACATGTACTGGGACACAGTGAGAAGTATTGTTTCCTGCGCGCCGGACAGACAAAGCATACTGTTCATAGAGAAAGAAAGGAGAGGGTGCAGAATATAATGTTACAGTCGTAGCTAGAATGTAGAGAAGGATCTGACCCCCCCCGAGAGAGGAAATTCCTCCCCTCTCCGTCTTCAATGGGACTCCTCCTTATTCTAAAACTGTGCCTCCCCCCCCAACTCATTCTATATTCCCCCCCCCCCCCATGGAGGGGAAAATCCCCCCCGGGATCTGATCCGTTTCAATAAAATCCCCTCTCATTCGAAACTCCCAATGGGTTCCAGGCCCCAATCTGCTCAAACCTTTCCCCGTTAGACAAACCCCCTTCACCCCAGGAATCGGCCCAGTGACCCTTCTCTCAACTGCCTCCAATCCGAGTCTATTGTTATACAAAGAACAATACAGCGCAGGAACAGGCCCTTCACCCTCCAAGCCTGCGCCGATCATCTTTACCTATCTTAAAACAACCACTTATATCCCTCTATTCCCCATTTGTTCATGCGCCTATCAAGATAAGTCTTAAATGTGGCTAATGTATCTGCCTCAACCACCTCACTTGGCAGCACATTCCAGGCCCCCACCACCCTCTGTGTAAAAAAACCTCCCCCGCACACCTCCACTGAACCTTTCCCCCCTTATCTTGAACTTGTGCCCCCTTGTAATTGTCATTTCCCCCCTGGGAAAAAGCTTCCAACTCTTCACCCTATCCATACCCCTCATAATCTTATTAACTTCTATCAAGTCACCCCTCAGCCTCCGTCTTTCCAGGGAGAACAATCCCAGTTTATTCAATCTCTGCTCATAGCTAATACCCTCCATCCCAGGCAACATCCTGGTAAACCTTTTCTGCTCTCTCTCCAAAGCCTCCACATCCTTCTGGTAGTGTGATGACCAGAATTGGACACAGTATTCCAAATGTGGCCGAACCAACGTTTTATATAACTGTAACATAATTTGCCAACTTTTCTACTCGATCCCCCAGCCGATGAAGACAAACATGCCGTATGCTTCCTTCACCACCTTGTCCACCTGTGCTGCCACTTTGAAGGATCTGTGGACCTGTGCTCCCAGATCTCTCCGTGCTCCCAGATCTGTCTGTGTGTCTGCGCTCCTGATGGTTCTGCCATTTATTTTATAGCTCCCACCTGAATTGGATCGACCAAAATGCATCACCTCACATTTGTCCGGATTAAATTCCATCTTCCATTTCTCCGCCCAATTTTCCAGTCTATCTATATCCTGCTGTATTCTCTGACAATGTTCATCACTATCCACAACTCCGCCAATCTTAGTATCATCCGCAAACTTGCTAATCAGACCAGCTACGTTTTCTTCCAAGTCATTTATATATATTACAAAGAGCAGAGGTCCCAGCACTGATCCCTGTGGAACACCACTAGTTACAGACCTCCATTCAAAAAAACACCCTTTCACCGCTACCCTCTGTCTTCTTTGGCCCATCTGGCTAGTTCATCCCTGATCCCGTGAGATTGAATCTTTTGCATCAGCCTGCCATGAGGGTCTTTGGAAAATGCTTTACTAAAGTCCATGCAGACAACATCCTCGGCCCTTCCCTCATCAATCATTTTTGTCACCTCCTCAAAAAACTCAAATCAGTGAGAGATAAAGTCCCTTGTACAAAACCATGCTGTCTGTCGCTAACAAGACCATTCAGTTCCAAATGTGTACAGATCCTATCGCCAAGAATCTTCTCCAACTATTTCACTGTCACTGACGCCAAGCTCACTGGCCTATAGTTACCCAGCTTATCCTTGCTACCCTTCTTAAATAACAGGACAACACTGGCAATCCTCCAAGCCTCTGGGACCTCAGCAGTGGCCAACGAGGAAACAAAGATTTCTGCTGGAGGTCCAGCAATTGTCTCCCTCAGTAATCTGGGATAGATGCCATCTGGCCCTGGAGATTTGTCTACCTGAATGCTTTTTAATATACCTAACACTTCCTCCCTCGGAATGATGACTTGTTCTAAAGGGTTTACAGACCCCTCCAAGACACCATCCGTCAACGTGTCCCTCTCCTTTGTGAAGACCGATGCAAAGTACTCATTAAGGATCTCACCCACTTCCTTTGGTTCGACGCATAATTTTCCTTCTTTGTCCTTAAGTGGACCAACTCTTTCTCTAGCTACCCTCTTGTTCCTAATATCTGTATAAAATGCCTTGGGATTCTCCTTAATCCTGTCTGCCAAGGACATTTGTGACCCCTTTTTGCCCTCCTAACTCCCTGTTTGAGTTCTTTTCTACTGTCCCTGTATTCAAATGCTTCATCTGTTTTTAGTTGCCTCAACCTCATGTATGAATCCTTTTACTTTTTGACTAGACTCACAATTTCCCTGATCATCCATGGTTCCCGAATCCTGCCTTTTCTGTCCTTCCTTTTCATAGGCACTTGCCTGTCCTGCCCTCCGATCAACTGCTCCTTAAAAGACTGCCACATGCCAGATGTGGATTTACGCTCAAACAGCCTCTTTCAAACAACAGCCTCCAAATCTGGTTGTAGTTAACTTTCCTCCAGTTTAGCATCTTAACCCTAGGACGACACTCGTCCTTTCCCATCAGCATCTGAAAGCTTACGGAATTGTGGTCACTGTTCACCACATGTTCCCCCATTGCAACGTTGATGACCTGGCTGGGCTCATTCACGAGTACCAGGTCCAGTATAGACCCCTCTCTAGTCGAACTATCCCACATATTGTTCCAAACAACCTTCCTGGATACACTCAACAAATTCCTCACCATCCGAACCCTTAACCCTAAGAGATTTCCAATCAAAATGAGGAAAGTCTCCCACTACAACAACCCCATTATTTCTACTTCTGTCCAGAATCTCCTTACATATCCGTTCCTCAACTTCCCGTGGGCTGTTGGGAGGCCTGTAGTATACCCCCAGCATAGTGACTGCCCCCTTCCTGGTTCTGAGTTCTACCCACAGTGTCTTATTACATGATTCTTCCAAGGTGCCCACCCTCTGTACAGCTGTAATATGCTCCCTAACCAGTATTGCAACTCCCCCACCTCTTTCACCTTCCCCTCTGTCTCACCTAAAACACTTATATCCCGGAACATTGAGCTGCCAGTCCTGTCCCTTTTTTAACCAAGTCTCCGTTGCCGCAGCCACATCCCGGTTCCGTGCATGAATCAAGGCTCTGAGTTCATCTGTCTTACCCATTATACTCCTTGCATTGAAGCAGATACACCCCAGAATACACTCCAGGCCCACTGAATTCGACCTCCCCCAGTCTGCTCTTCCTCTTAGCTAGTTATGGTTCTGATTAGAAACCTCAAAGTGTTTTATGAAGCCTGCCTGAAGCACAAGTTATTTACATTGAACTTGGTTCGAATAAGCATGGGATGTTCCACTTCAGGTATAATTCAAATGACCCACGAGGGAGCATTTACCAAACACAGTTTATTTAAGAATATAGTTATCATGTACAGTAAAAGAATTAGCCAGAACTTTTATCAATTACAAAGAAGAAACAAAATAATCACTATAATGTATAACATAGAAGATAGGAGCTGGAGGAGGCCATTCAGCCCTTCAAGCCTGCTCCACCATTCATTATGATCATGGCTGATCATCCAACTCAACAGTCTAATCCTGCTTCCTCCCCATAACCTTTGATCCCATTTGCCCCAAGTGCTATAGAACCATAGACGTCTCCATGAATGTCACTACTGTGTTCCAATTAAAACCAATATCCAATCAACACAACCCTTTAAACAGATTTATCACTGCACAGGCTAAAGCTCACATAATACTGGAATCCAGTTCCCTGGGTTGAATGCGGATTTCAAATGATCTTGAAAACTCAGAGCAGTTTGTAGTCATCAGCTCCCCAAAAACCCCAGAGCACAGACTCTTTACTGCAGGATAGCAAGCAAGCTGTACTTTCAGCTAACTGGTAAAACTTTCAAAATTAAAAACACAGACAGAGACTTTCAGCTGTGCTTCTAACACTGCCGCCAAAACACAACTAAAAACAACCCTTGTCACATGACCGGCAACAGTTTTGTTTTCTCCTCCCACCAATGACATCACCTAAGGATGTGAGCATGATTTACACTATCCCTCCCTTAGTACAGAGACCGAAACTCTGCGCAGTACTCCAGCTGCGGAAACACCAGTGCCCCGGACAGTTGGAGCGAGACTCCCCGGCTTTTACACTCCATCCCCCTTCGCAATGAAGGCCGTTTGCCTCCGAACCACTTGCTGTAGCTGCCTGTAGGCTTTTTGTGACTGATGTACCGGGACGCCCAGATCCCTCTGCACTGCAGAGCTCTGCAATCTCTCTCTTTAAATAAAAATCTCCTTTTCCACGCTTCCTGCCAAAGTGGACACCCTCATCTTCCCACATTATATTCCATCTGCCACATTGTTGTCCACTCACAACCTATCCATATCTCTTGGCAGAATCTTTGTATCCTCCACACAGCTGACCTTTGTACCGATCTTTGTATTAAAGGCAAATTTAGCTACGATAGACTCAGCTCCTTCATCCAAATCCTTCATAAAGATTGTAAACCGTCGAGGCCTCAGCTCGGACCCTGAGTTGCTCCATGAGTTCACCGACAGGAATGTGAATTATTCCTGCTGACTCTCTATTTCCATTTAGTTAGAAAGTCCTCCCTCCAGACTGAAATGTTACTCTCGACACTGCAAGCCCTTCATTGGACCCAGCGAGAGGCTGTCACTGATATCTAACTGGAATCTCTCCTGTAGGTCACTGGGTATCACCTTGTGGGAGCTGTTTGAATTTGGAACCCAGCCATACCGCCACCTATCTGACCACGAGGTCCTAATGTACGTCATTAAGGAGCAACAGATGAAGTTGGCGAAGCCACGGATTAAACTGCCCCATTCAGACTACTGGTGAGTAACGTGATGGGACACGGGGTTCGATACAGAATGAAGCTCCCAGGTCCGGCAGGAATGAAGCTGCCTCTTTCTCCTCCACAGGTATGAGGTGATGCAATTCTGCTGGGCGCCCTTGGAGACGAGGACTACCGTGGCTGAAGTTCACTTGCTGCTGACCTACCTGGTGAGCCAACGAGCTGGAGCTGCGGCTGGAGCGGCGGCTGGAGCGGCGCAGCGGGAGGAGGACAGCTTTGAGAGACGCTGGAACGCGCTGAGGCCCAGCGGGAGGGGGGGTCCGGGGGCAGGAGGGGACGCCTTCCCGCTGCTGGAGGGGCTGTGTGCGGCCCGCGGTCTGCCCGGTGACCTGGACGATGTCCTGACGGTGACGGAGAGCAGTCGGGGCCTGAACTTCGAGTACATGTGGGAGCAGGCGCTGTTCGGGCAGCGGGTGGGAGAGCCCGGGGGTGCGGGGGGAGGAGGAGGAGGTGGGCTCCGTGGGAGAGAGGCCTCGGCTGTCCCCTTTGTCCAGGTGCGCCAGCCCCACCCCGCTGCCCCCCGCCTAGAAACGCCCAGTGTGGTGCCAGTAATCAGTGCTCGTAGCCCCTCCGTCTGCAGTGAGTACTACATCCGGCTGGAGGAGTCCAGCGAGCACCCCCTTGCTCCCAGCTACCCCAGTCCCCTCTGTCCTCCTCGCCGTCCCCCCTCTTCCTCCTCCTCTCGCCGCCCTCAGAGCCCTGGCCATCTGGCCCTCCAGGAGCTGCCGGGACCCTCTGGCCCCCTCCCTTCCGCCAAGATCGTTGTCTCCCCGGCTGACGATGACATGACGGCACCCCCTCTCGCCCGGGCCGAGTTCCCGCTGCCCCTGGGTGTGGAGGAGACCTCCCTGGTCGAGATGGCCCAGCCCCCCACTGTCTACGCCTTCAACCTCTTTGCCCAGACCCGCCCGGATGGCACAGGGTTGTTTGAGGGGCTGAGTGGCCCCCTTGAGGGTGGGCTCCTCGCCTCCCGGGGTCCACTTGCCGACCAGGCCGAGGCCTGGACCCTCTGCGCGTCCTCTGGAGGGCAGCCAGGGGACCTCGCCTCGTCACTGCCCGCCAACCGCCCGTTCCTCTGCCCGACTCCCCAGAACCCCCCCCGGGACTCCCCCCAGGACCCACCACCTCCCCCCAAAGAGCCAGCGGACAGCGGCTACGACACTGAAACCGCCCTGTCCCCCGACTTCAGTTTGAAGGAGACTGTGCCGGAGGAGGAAGAGAAGCAGGCCAATGCCCCCCACAGTCGATCAGCCGTGTCGCCAGTGACTGACGGGCTGCGGCCCCTGGGTGAGGGGACCCCCTACAGGGATTCAGCCTACTTCTCCGACCAGGACGGGGATTTGGAGAGGACAAGGGGGCCGGTCTTGGCCGGTGAAGATCCCAGTAAAGGTGAGCTGGACGAGGAGGAGGAGGAGGAGGAGGAGGAGGAGGAGGGCAGGAGGAAGATCGAGGAATGGGAAAACCTCAAGAATGAGTACCTGACGGGGAGAGGAAAGGTCAAGAGTGAACCCTGGAGATCAGAGAACCCAGAGGGCATGAACCCCGGGCAGCCCATCAACACCACGCAAGTGCACATGCTCCTCCAACACCGAGAGCCAATCAGAGACCTCATTGAACACCATAGGCCAATCAGACACCTGATTGAACACCACCAGCCTATCAGAGATCTCATTGAAGTACATGGGCCAATCAGTGATTTCATTGAAGAACATGGGCCAATCAGAGACCTGACTGAAGACCACATGCCAATCCAGGATCTCATTGAACACCGAGAGCCAATCAGAGATCTCACTGAAGACTGTGAGCCATTCAGGGATCTCGTTGAAGATTACAGACAAGTCAAAGATGTCATTGAAAATGACAAGCCAATCAAAGCCCTTGTTGAGCTCAGAGAGCCAATCCAAGGACTTGTTTTGCACCAGGAGCCAATCAAAAGCCTTGTTGAATATCAAGAGCGAATTCCACATCTTGATGAAGACCAGGAGTCAATCGCAGGCCTTGCTAGAGACCTGGAGCCAATCCCAGGTCTGGTTAAAGACCAGGAGCCAATCACAGACCTGGTTGGAGACCAGGAGCCAATCACAGATGTGGATGAAGACCTGGAGCCAATCACAGATGTGGATGGATACCAGGAGCCAATCACAGATGTGGATGAAAACCTGGAGCCAATCACAGATGTATTTGGAGACCAGGAGCCAATCACAGATCTGGTTGAAGAGCAGGAGCCAATCACAGATCTGGTTGAAGAGCAGGAGCCAATCACAGATCTGGTTGGAGACCAGGAGCCAATCACAGATCTGGTTGGAGACCAGGAGCCAATCACAGACCTGGTTGAAGAGCGAGCGCCAATCACAGACCTGGTTGAAGAGCGGGAGCCAATACCAGGCCACGAGGAATACCAGGAGCCAATCCTAGGTCACGATGAAGATCAAAGCCCAATACCCTCTCAAGAGCCCGCAAGGGGACAGAAGGAGGGAACGAGCGTGGAGGCTGAAAGAAAGGGTAAAGCGTCAGAGTCCTGGCCAGAGGCGAGGAGTGAGGGTGCTGGAGGCCCTGGGAGGCTGGCGGGAGAGGAGACCAGGGCCCCTCTGGGAGAACGGCTGGTCCAGAGGCAGATGTCGAATGGTTTCTTGGTCCAGGTATGCAAGGAGGAGCTCCTGCACACTCTGCGGGAGGACGTCACCCGCAAGCTTCTATCTACCAGCTCTTACATGACTCCCTACAGCCCTGGGGAACGTAGCCCCCCGAGATACAGCACGGACCGCCAACTCTCCAGTGCGGTTCGCCAACATCCTGGCCCGCCCAACTGCCATGGAGGCCAGGGGCAGCCTTCGGTGAGGGAGGAGCGACTGGCGACTGGTGGCGAGGCCACAGGGAAGAGGTTGCCCCTCGAGGAGCAGGACCCTTGGACCACTGGGCGGACTCGAGAAGGCCAGAGGCACAGAGAGGAATCCAGAGTCAGCAAACAAACCAACCTCCTCCTCGATTTCTCGAACATGACTTCTCCAGCCAGTGAAAACATCAAAGGTACTGAACACTGTCATCTCTCTGTGTGTGTACCTCCCTCTGTCCCTCCCTCCCTCCCTCCCTCCGCCCCTCCCTCCGCCCCTCCCTCCGCCCCTCCCTCCGCCCCTCCCTCCGCCCCTCCCTCCGCCCCTCCCTCCGCCCCTCCCTCCGCCCCTCCCTCCGCCCCTCCCTCCGCCCCTCCCTCCGCTCCTCCCTCCGCCCCTCCCTCCGCCCCTCCCTCCGCTCCTCCCTCCGCCCCTCCCTCCCTCCGCCCCTCCCTCCGCCCCTCCCTCCGCCCCTCCCTCCGCTCCTCCCTCCGCCCCTCCCTCCCTCCGCCCCTCCCTCCGCCCCTCCCTCCGCCCCTCCCTCCGCCCCTCCCTCTGCCCCGCCCTCCCTCCGCCCCTCCCTCCGCTCCTCCCTCCGTCCCTCCCTCCGCCCCTCCCTCCCTCCGCCCCTCCCTCCCTCCCTCCCTCCGCCCCTCCCTCCGCCCCTCCCTCCGCCTCTCCCTCCGCCCCTCCCTCCGCCTCTCCCTCCGCCCCTCCCTCCGCCCCTCCCTCCGCCCCTCCCTCCGCCCCCCCCTCCGCCCCTCCCCCCGCCCCTCCCTCCGCCCCTCCCTCCCTCCGCCCCTCCCTCCCTCCGCCCCTCCCTCCGCCCCTCCCTCCGCTCCTCCCTCCGCCCCTCCCTCCGCCCCTCCCTCCGCTCCTCCCTCCGCCCCTCCCTCCGCCCCTCCCTCCCTCCGCCCCTCCCTCCGCCCCTCCCTCCGCCCTTCCCTCCGCCCCTCCCTCCGCCCCTCCCTCCGCCCCTCCCTCCGCCCCTCCCTCCGCCCCTCCCTCCGCCCCTCCCTCCGCCCCTCCCTCCGCCCCCCCTCCGCCCCTCCCCCCGCCCCTCCCTCCGCCCCTCCCTCCGCCCCTCCCTCCCTCCGCCCCTCCCTCCGCCCGTCCCTCCCTCCGCCCCTCCGTCCCTCCCTCCGCCCCTCCCTCCCTCCGTCCCTCCCTCCCTCCCTCCGTCCCTCCCTCCCTCCCTCCCTCCGTCCCTCCCTCCCTCCCTCCCTCCGTCCCTCCCTCCCTCCCTCCCTCCCTCCGTCCCTCCCTCCCTCCCTCCCTCCGTCCCTCCCTCCCTCCCTCCGTCCCTCCCTCCCTCCCTCCCTCCCTCCGTCCCTCCCTCCGTCCCTCCCTCCCTGCGCCCCTCCCTCCGTCCCTCCCTCCGCCCCTCCCTCCGCCCCTCCCTCCGCCCCTCCCTCCGCCCCTCCCTCCGCCCCTCCCTTCGCCCCTCCCTCCGTCCCTCCCTCCGTCCCTCCCTCCGCCCCTCCCTCCGCCCCTCCCTCCGTCCCTCCCTCCGCCCCTCCCTCCGTCCCTCCCTCCGCCCCTCCCTCCGCCCCTCCCTCCCTCCGCCCCTCCCTCCCTCCGCCCCTCCCTCCCTCCGCCCCTCCCTCCCTCCGCCCCTCCCTCCGCCCCTCCCTCCCTCCCTCCGCCCCTCCCTCCCTCCCTCCGCCCCTCCCTCCCTCCCTCCGCCCCTCCCTCCCTCCCTCCGCCCCTCCCTCCCTCCCTCCGCCTCTCCCTCCCTCCCTCCGCCCCTCCTTCCCTCCGCCCCTCCCTCCGCCCCTCTCTCCCTCCACCCCTCCCTCCGCCCCTCCCTCCCTCCGCCCCTCCCTCCGCCCCTCCCTCCCTCCGGCCCCACCTCCCTCCGCCCCTCCCTCCCTCCGCCCCTCCCTCCCTCCCTCCGCCCCTCCCTCCCTCCCTCCGCCCCTCCCTCCCTCCGCCCCTCCCTCCCTCCGCCCCTCCCTCCGCCCCTCCCCTCCCTCCGCCCCTCCCTCTGTCTGTGTGTGTGTGTGTGTGTCTCTCTCTAACTCTGTCTCTATGGGGGCGGAGGGGGAGAGGGAAGGGTGGGTCACTGTTTAAAAATAAGGAGCGGCCCATTTCAGACGGAGATGGGAGAAATGTTTTCTCTCAGAGGGTGCAGTGAGTCTCTGGAATTCTCTCCCTCAGAAGGCGGTGGGAGCAGAGTCTGAATGTTTCCAAGGCAGAGCGGGATAGATTCTCGATGAAAGAGGGGGTGAAAGGTTATCAGGGTGTCAGCGGGAATGTGGGGTCGAGGTCACAATCAGCGAGCTCATGAGAGAGTGGGGCAGGGGGGTTAGTTTGGGGATTGATACAGGGCTATGGGGAGAGAGTGGGGCAGTGGGATTAGTTTGGGGATTGATACAGGGCTATGGGGAGAGAGCGGGGCAGTGGGATTAGTTTGGGATTGATACAGGGCTATGGGGAGAGAGCGGGGCAGTGGGATTAGTTTGGGGATTGATACAGGGCTATGGGGAGAGAGCGGGGCAGTGGGATGAGTTTGGGGATTGATACAGGGCTATGGGGAGAGAGTGGGGCAGTGGGATTAGTTTGGGGATTGATACAGGGCTATGGGGAGAGAGCGGGGCAGTGGGATTAGTTTGGGGATTGATACAGGGCTATGGGGAGAGAGCGGGGCAGTGGGATTAGTTTGGGGATTGATACAGGGCTATGGGGAGAGAGTGGGGCAGTGGGATTAGTTTGGGGATTGATACTGGGCTATGGGGAGAGAGCGGGGCAGTGGGATTAGTTTGGGGATTGATACAGGGCTATGGGGAGAGAGTGGGGCAGTGGGATTAGTTTGGGGATTGATACAGGGCTATGGGGAGAGAGCGGGGCAGTGGGATTAGTTTGGGATTGATACAGGGCTATGGGGAGAGAGCGGGGCAGTGGGATTAGTTTGGGGATTGATACAGGGCTATGGGGAGAGGGCGGGGCAGTGGGATGAGTTTGGGGATTGATACAGGGCTATGGGGAGAGAGTGGGGCAGTGGGATTAGTTTGGGGATTGATACAGGGCTATGGGGAGAGAGCGGGGCAGTGGGATTAGTTTGGGGATTGATACAGGTCTATGGGGAGAGAGTGGGGCAGTGGGTTTAGTTTGGGGATTGATACAGGGCTATGGGGAGAGAGTGGGGCAGTGGGATTAGTTTGGGGATTGATACAGGGCTATGGGGAGAGAGCGGGGCAGTGGGATTAGTTTGGGGATTGATACAGGGCTATGGGGAGAGAGTGGGGCAGTGGGATTAGTTTGGGGATTGATACAGGGCTATGGGGAGAGAGTGGGGCAGTGGGATTAGTTTGGGGATTGATACAGGGCTATGGGGAGAGAGTGGGGCAGTGGGATTAGTTTGGGATTGATACAGGGCTATGGGGAGAGAGCGGGGCAGTGGGATTAGTTTGGGGATTGATACAGGGCTATGGGGAGAGAGTGGGGCAGTGGCATTAGTTTGGGATTGATACAGGGCTATGGGGAGAGAGTGGGGCAGTGGGATTAGTTTTGGGATTGATACAGGGCTATGGGGAGAGAGTGGGGCAGTGGGATTAGTTTGGGGATTGATACAGGGCTATGGGGAGAGAGTGGGGCAGTGGGATTAGTTTGGGGATTGATACAGGGCTATGGGGAGAGAGTGGGGCAGGGGGGTTAGTTTGGGGATTGATACAGGGCTATGGGGAGAGAGTGGGGCAGTGGGATTAATTTGGGATTGATACAGGGCTATGGGGAGAGAGTGGGGCAGTGGGATTAGTTTGGGGATTGATACAGGGCTATGGGGAGAGAGTGGGGCAGTGGGATTAGTTTGGGGATTGATACAGGGCTATGGGGAGAGAGTGGGGCAGTGGGATTAGTTTTGGGATTGATACAGGGCTATGGGGAGAGAGTGGGGCAGTGGGATTAGTTTGGGGATTGATACAGGGCTATGGGGAGAGAGTGGGGCAGGGGGGTTAGTTTGGGGATTGATACAGGGCTATGGGGAGAGAGTGGGGCAGTGGGATTAATTTGGGATTCATACAGGGCTATGGGGAGAGAGTGGGGCAGTGGGATTAGTTTGGGGATTGATACAGGGCTATGGGGAGAGAGTGGGGCAGTGGGATTAGTTTGGGGATTGATACAGGGCTATGGGGAGAGAGTGGGGCAGTGGGATTAGTTTTGGGATTGATACAGGGCTATGGGGAGAGAGTGGGGCAGTGGGATTAGTTTGGGGATTGATACAGGGCTATGGGGAGAGAGTGGGGCAGTGGGATTAGTTTGGGGATTGATACAGGGCTATGGGGAGAGAGTGGGGCAGTGGGATTAGTTTGGGGATTGATACAGGGCTATGGGGAGAGAGTGGGGCAGGGGGGTTAGTTTGGGGATTGATACAGGGCTATGGGGAGAGAGTGGGGCAGTGGGATTAGTTTGGGGATTGATACAGGGCTATGGGGAGAGAGTGGGGCAGGGGGGTTAGTTTGGGGATTGATACTGGGCTATGGGGAGAGAGCGGGGCAGTGGGATTAGTTTGGGATTGATACAGGGCTATGGGGAGAGAGCGGGGCAGTGGGATTAGTTTGGGGATTGATACAGGGTTATGGGGAGAGAGCGGGGCAGTGGGATGAGTTTGGGGATTGATACAGAGCTATGGGGAGAGAGCGGGGCAGTGGGATGAGTTTGGGGATTGATACAGAGCTATGGGGAGAGAGTGGGGCAGTGGGATTAGTTTGGGGATTGATACAGGGCTATGCGGAGAGAGCGGGGCAGTGGGATTAGTTTGGGGATTGATAGAGGGCTATGGGGAGAGAGCGGGGCAGTGGGATTAGTTTGGGGATTGATACAGGGCTATGGGGAGAGAGTGGGGCAGTGGGATTAGTTTGGGGATTGATACAGGGCTATGGGGAGAGAGCGGGGCAGTGGGATTAGTTTGGGGATTGATACAGGGCTATGGGGAGAGAGCGGGGCAGTGGGATTAGTTTGGGGATTGATACAGGGCTATGGGGAGAGAGTGGGGCAGTGGGATTAGTTTGGGGATTGATACAGGGCTATGGGGAGAGAGTGGGGCAGTGGGATTAGTTTGGGATTGATACAGGGCTATGGGGAGAGAGTGGGGCAGTGGGATTAGTTTGGAATTGATACAGGGCTATGGGGAGAGAGTGGGGCAGTGGGATTAGTTTTGGGATTGATACAGGGCTATGGGGAGAGAGTGGGGCAGTGGGATTAGTTTGGGGATTGATACAGGGCTATGGGGAGAGAGTGGGGCAGTGGGATTAGTTTGGGGATTGATACAGGGCTATGGGGAGAGAGTGGGGCAGTGGGATTAGTTTGGGGATTGATACAGGGCTATGGGGAGAGAGTGGGGCAGGGGGGTTAGTTTGGGGATTGATACAGGGCTATGGGGAGAAAGTGGGGCAGTGGGATTAGTTTGGGATTGATACAGGGCTATGGGGAGAGAGTGGGGCAGTGGGATTAGTTTGGGATTGATACAGGGCTATGGGGAGAGAGTGGGGCAGTGGGATTAGTTTGGGGATTGATACAGGGCTATGGGGAGAGAGTGGGGCAGTGGGATTAGTTTGGGGATTGATACAGGGCTATGGGGAGAGAGTGGGGCAGTGGGATTAGTTTTGGGATTGATACAGGGCTATGGGGAGAGAGTGGGGCAGGGGGGTTAGTTTGGGGATTGATACAGTGCTATGGGGAGAGAGTGGGGCAGTGGGATTAGTTTGGGGATTGATACAGGGCTATGGGGAGAGAGCGGGGCAGTGGGATTAGTTTGGGGATTGATACAGGGCTATGGGGAGAGAGCGGGGCAGTGGGATTAGTTTGGGGATTGATACAGGGCTATGGGGAGAGAGCGGGGCAGTGGGATTAGTTTGGGGATTGATAGAGGGCTATGGGGAGAGAGTGGAGCAGTGGGATTAGTTTGGGGATTGATACAGGGCTATGGGGAGAGAGTGGGGCAGTGGGATTAGTTTGGGGATTGATACAGGGCTATGGGGAGAGAGTGGGAAGTGGGATTAGTTTGGGATTGATACAGGGCTGTGGGGAGAGAGCGGGGCAGTGGGATTAGTTTGGGGATTGATAGAGGGCTATGGGGAGAGAGTGGAGCAGTGGGATTAGTTTGGGGATTGATACAGGGCTATGGGGAGAGAGTGGGGCAGTGGGATTAGTTTGGGGATTGATACAGGGCTATGGGGAGAGAGTGGGGCAGGGGGGTTAGTTTGGGGATTGATACAGGGCTATGGGGAGAGAGTGGGGCAGTGGGATTAGTTTGGGGATTGATACAGGGCTATGGGGAGAGAGTGGGGCAGGGGGGTTAGTTTGGGGATTGATACTGGGCTATGGGGAGAGAGCGGGGCAGTGGGATTAGTTTGGGATTGATACAGGGCTATGGGGAGAGAGCGGGGCAGTGGGATTAGTTTGGGGATTGATACAGGGTTATGGGGAGAGAGCGGGGCAGTGGGATGAGTTTGGGGATTGATACAGGGCTATGGGGAGAGAGTGGGGCAGTGGGATTAGTTTGGGGATTGATACAGGGCTATGCGGAGAGAGCGGGGCAGTGGGATTAGTTTGGGGATTGATACAGGGCTATGGGGAGAGAGCGGGGCAGTGGGATTAGTTTGGGGATTGATACAGGGCTATGGGGAGAGAGTGGGGCAGTGGGATTAGTTTGGGGATTGATACAGGGCTATGGGGAGAGAGCGGGGCAGTGGGATTAGTTTGGGGATTGATACAGGGCTATGGGGAGAAAGCGGGGCAGTGGGATTAGTTTGGGGATTGATACAGGGCTATGGGGAGAGAGTGGGGCAGTGGGATTAGTTTGGGGATTGATACAGGGCTATGGGGAGAGAGTGGGGCAGTGGGATTAGTTTGGGATTGATACAGGGCTATGGGGAGAGAGTGGGGCAGTGGGATTAGTTTGGAATTGATACAGGGCTATGGGGAGAGAGTGGGGCAGTGGGATTAGTTTTGGGATTGATACAGGGCTATGGGGAGAGAGTGGGGCAGTGGGATTAGTTTGGGGATTGATACAGGGCTATGGGGAGAGAGTGGGGCAGTGGGATTAGTTTGGGGATTGATACAGGGCTATGGGGAGAGAGTGGGGCAGTGGGATTAGTTTGGGGATTGATACAGGGCTATGGGGAGAGAGTGGGGCAGGGGGGTTAGTTTGGGGATTGATACAGGGCTATGGGGAGAAAGTGGGGCAGTGGGATTAGTTTGGGATTGATACAGGGCTATGGGGAGAGAGTGGGGCAGTGGGATTAGTTTGGGATTGATACAGGGCTATGGGGAGAGAGTGGGGCAGTGGGATTAGTTTGTGGATTGATACAGGGCTATGGGGAGAGAGTGGGGCAGTGGGATTAGTTTGGGGATTGATACAGGGCTATGGGGAGAGAGTGGGGCAGTGGGATTAGTTTTGGGATTGATACAGGGCTATGGGGAGAGAGTGGGGCAGTGGGATTAGTTTGGGGATTGATACAGGGCTATGGGGAGAGAGTGGGGCAGTGGGATTAGTTTGGCGATTGATACAGGGCTATGGGGAGAGAGTGGGGCAGTGGGATTAGTTTGGGGATTGATACAGGGCTATGGGGAGAGAGTGGGGCAGGGGGGTTAGTTTGGGGATTGATACAGTGCTATGGGGAGAGAGTGGGGCAGTGGGATTAGTTTGGGGATTGATACAGGGCTATGGGGAGAGAGTGGGGCAGTGGGATTAGTTTGGGGATTGATACAGGGCTATGGGGAGAGAGTGGGGCAGGGGGGTTAGTTTGGGGATTGATACAGGGCTATGGGGAGAGAGTGGGGCAGTGGGATTAGTTTGGGGATTGATACAGGGCTATGGGGAGAGAGTGGGGCAGGGGGGTTAGTTTGGGGATTGATACTGGGCTATGGGGAGAGAGCGGGGCAGTGGGATTAGTTTGGGATTGATACAGGGCTATGGGGAGAGAGCGGGGCAGTGGGATTAGTTTGGGGATTGATACAGGGTTATGGGGAGAGAGCGGGGCAGTGGGATGAGTTTGGGGATTGATACAGGGCTATGGGGAGAGAGTGGGGCAGTGGGATTAGTTTGGGGATTGATACAGGGCTATGCGGAGAGAGCGGGGCAGTGGGATTAGTTTGGGGATTGATACAGGGCTATGGGGAGGGAGCGGGGCAGTGGGATTAGTTTGGGGATTGATACAGGGCTATGGGGAGAGAGTGGGGCAGTGGGATTAGTTTGGGGATTGATACAGGGCTATGGGGAGAGAGCGGGGCAGTGGGATTAGTTTGGGGATTGATACAGGGCTATGGGGAGAGAGCGGGGCAGTGGGATTAGTTTGGGGATTGATACAGGGCTATGGGGAGAGAGTGGGGCAGTGGGATTAGTTTGGGGATTGATACAGGGCTATGGGGAGAGAGTGGGGCAGTGGGATTAGTTTGGGATTGATACAGGGCTATGGGGAGAGAGTGGGGCAGTGGGATTAGTTTGGAATTGATACAGGGCTATGGGGAGAGAGTGGGGCAGTGGGATTAGTTTTGGGATTGATACAGGGCTATGGGTAGAGAGTGGGGCAGTGGGATTAGTTTGGGGATTGATACAGGGCTATGGGGAGAGAGTGGGGCAGTGGGATTAGTTTGGGGATTGATACAGGGCTATGGGGAGAGAGTGGGGCAGTGGGATTAGTTTGGGGATTGATACAGGGCTATGGGGAGAGAGTGGGGCAGGGGGGTTAGTTTGGGGATTGATACAGGGCTATGGGGAGAAAGTGGGGCAGTGGGATTAGTTTGGGATTGATACAGGGCTATGGGGAGAGAGTGGGGCAGTGGGATTAGTTTGGGATTGATACAGGGCTATGGGGAGAGAGTGGGGCAGTGGGATTAGTTTGGGGATTGATACAGGGCTATGGGGAGAGAGTGGGGCAGTGGGATTAGTTTGGGGATTGATACAGGGCTATGGGGAGAGAGTGGGGCAGTGGGATTAGTTTTGGGATTGATACAGGGCTATGGGGAGAGAGTGGGGCAGTGGGATTAGTTTGGGGATTGATACAGGGCTATGGGGAGAGAGTGGGGCAGTGGGATTAGTTTGGCGATTGATACAGGGCTATGGGGAGAGAGTGGGGCAGTGGGATTAGTTTGGGGATTGATACAGGGCTATGGGGAGAGAGTGGGGCAGGGGGGTTAGTTTGGGGATTGATACAGTGCTATGGGGAGAGAGTGGGGCAGTGGGATTAGTTTGGGGATTGATACAGGGCTATGGGGAGAGAGTGGGGCAGTGGGATTAGTTTGGGGATTGATACAGGGCTATGGGGAGAGAGCGGGGCAGTGGGATTAGTTTGGGGATTGATACAGGGCTATGGGGAGAGAGCGGGGCAGTGGGATTAGTTTGGGGATTGATAGAGGGCTATGGGGAGAGAGTGGAGCAGTGGGATTAGTTTGGGGATTGATACAGGGCTATGGGGAGAGAGTGGGGCAGTGGGATTAGTTTGGGGATTGATACAGGGCTATGGGGAGAGAGTGGGAAGTGGGATTAGTTTGGGAATGATACAGGGCTGTGGGGAGAGAGCGGGGCAGTGGGATTAGTTTGGGGATTGATACAGGGCTATGGGAGAGAGCGGGGCAGTGGGATTAGTTTGGGATTGATACAGGGCTATGGGGAGAGAGTGGGGCAGTGGGATTAGTTTGGGAATTGATACAGGGCTATGGGGCGAGAGCGGGGCAGTGGGATTAGTTTGGGATTGGTCCAGGGCTATGGGGAGAGAGCGGGGCAGTGGGATTAGTTTGGGGATTGATACAGGGCTATGGGGAGAGAGCGGGGCAGTGGGATTAGTTTGGGGATTGATACAGGGCTATGGGGAGAGAGCGGGACAGTGGTATTAGTTTGGGATTGACACAGGGCTATGGGGAGAGAGCGGGGCAGTGGGATTAGTTTGGGGATTGATACAGGGCTATGGGGAGAGAGCGGGGCAGTGGGATTAGTTTGGGGATTGATACAGGGCTATGGGGAGAGAGCAGGGCAGTGGGATTAGTTTGCGGATAGATACAGGACTATGGGGAGAGAGTGGGACAGTGGGATTAGTTTGAGGAATGATACAGGGCTATGGGGAGAGAGTGGGGCAGTGGGATTAGTTTGGGGATTGATACAGGGCTATGGGGAGAGAGCGGGGCAGTGGGATTAGTTTGGGGATTGATACAGGGTATGGGGAGAGAGCGGGGCAGTGGGATTAGTTTGGGATTGGTACAGGGCTATGGGGAGAGAGCGGGGCAGTGGGATTAGTTTGTGGGATTGATACAGGGCTATGGGGAGAGAGCAGGGCAGTGGGATTAGTTTGCGGATTGATACAGGGCTATGGGGAGAGGGTGGGACAGTGGGATTAGTTTGGGATTGATACAGGGCTATGGGGAGAGATCGGGGCAGTGGGATTAGTTTGTGGGATTGATACAGGGCTATGGGGAGAGAGCAGGGCAGTGGTATTAGTTTGCGGATTGATACAGGGCTATGGGGAGAGAGTGGGACAGTGGGATTAGTTTGAGGAATGATACAGGGCTATGGGGAGAGAGCCGGGCAGTGGGATTAGTTTGGGGATTGATACAGGGCTATGGGGAGAGAGCGGGGCAGTGGGATTAGTTTGGGGATTGATACAGGGCTATGGGGAGAGAGCGGGGCAGTGGGATTAGTTTGGGGATTGATACAGGGCTATGGGAAGAGAGTGGGACAGTGGGATTAGTTTGGGGATTGATACAGGGCTATGGGGAGAGAGTGGGGCAGTGGGATTAGTTTGGGGATTGATACAGGGCTATGGGAAGAGAGTGGGACAGTGGGATTAGTTTGGGGATTGATACAGGGCTATGGGGAGAGAGTGGGGCAGTGGGATTAGTTTGGGGATTGATACAGGGCTATGGGGAGAGAGCGGGGCAGTGGGATTAGTTTGGGGATTGATACAGGGCTATGGGGAGAGAGCGGGGCAGTGGGATTAGTTTGGGGATTGATACAGGGTATGGGGAGAGAGTGGGGCAGTGGGATTAGTTTGGGGATTGATACAGGGCTATGGGGAGAGAGTGGGGACAGTGGGATTAGTTTGGGATTGATACAGGGCTATGGGGAGAGAGCGGGGCAGTGGGATTAGTTTGGGGATTGATACAGGGCTATGGGGAGAAAGTGGGGCAGTGGGATTAGTTTGGGGATTGATACAGGGCCATGGGGAGAGAGTGGGGCAGTGGGATTAGTTTGGGGATTGATACAGGGCTATGGGGAGAGAGTGGGGCAGTGGGATTAGTTTGGGGATTGATACAGGGTATGGGGAGAGAGTCGGGCAGTGGGATTAATTTGGGGATTGATACAGGGCTATGGGAAGAGAGTGGGACAGTGGGATTAGTTTGGGGATTGATACAGGGCTATGGGGAGAGAGTGGGGCAGTGGGATTAGTTTGGGGATTGACACAGGGCTATGGGGAGAGAGTGGGGCAGTGGAATTAATTTGGGGATTGATACAGGGCTATGGGAAGAGAGTGGGACAGTGGGATTAGTTGGGGATTGATACAGGCCTATGGGGACAGATTGGGACAGTGGGATTAGTTTGGGGATTGATACAGGGCTATGGGGAGAGAGCAGGGAAGTGGGATTAGTTTGTGGATTGATACAGGGCTATGGGGAGAGAGCGGGACTGTGGGATTAGTTTGGGGATTGATGCAGGGCTATGGGGAGAGAGTGGGGCAGTGGGATTAGTTTGGGGATTGATACAGGGCTATGGGGAGAGAGCGGGGCAGTGGGATTAGTTTGGGGATTGATACAGGGCTATGGGGAGAGAGTGGGACAGTGGGATTGGTTTGTGGATTGATACAGGGCTGTGGGGAGAGAGCGGGGCAGTGGGATTAGTTTGGGAATTGATACAGGGCTGTGGGGAGAGAGCGGGGCAGTGGGATTAGTTTGGGAATTGATACAGGGCTATGGGGAGAGAGCGGGGCAGTGGGATTAGTTTGGGGATTGATACAGGGCTATGGGGAGAGAGCGGGGCAGTGGGATTAGTTTGGGATTGATACAGGCTATGGGGAGAGAGCGGGGCTGTGGGATTAGTTGGGGATTGATACAGGGCTATGGGGAGAGAGCAGGGCAGTGGTATTAGTTTGCGGATTGATACAGGGCTATGGGGAGAGAGTGGGACAGTGGGATTAGTTTGAGGAATGATACAGGGCTATGGGGAGAGAGCCGGGCAGTGGGATTAGTTTGGGGATTGATACAGGGCTATGGGGAGAGAGCGGGGCAGTGGGATTAGTTTGGGGATTGATACAGGGCTATGGGGAGAGAGCGGGGCAGTGGGATTAGTTTGGGGATTGATACAGGGCTATGGGAAGAGAGTGGGACAGTGGGATTAGTTTGGGGATTGATACAGGGCTATGGGGAGAGAGTGGGGCAGTGGGATTAGTTTGGGGATTGATACAGGGCTATGGGAAGAGAGTGGGACAGTGGGATTAGTTTGGGGATTGATACAGGGCTATGGGGAGAGAGTGGGGCAGTGGGATTAGTTTGGGGATTGATACAGGGCTATGGGGAGAGAGCAGGGCAGTGGGATTAGTTTGGGGATTGATACAGGGCTATGGGGAGAGAGCGGGGCAGTGGGATTAGTTTGGGGATTGATACAGGGTATGGGGAGAGTGTGGGGCAGTGGGATTAGTTTGGGGATTGATACAGGGCTATGGGGAGAGAGTGGGGACAGTGGGATTAGTTTGGGATTGATACAGGGCTATGGGGAGAGAGCGGGGCAGTGGGATTAGTTTGGGGATTGATACAGGGCTATGGGGAGAAAGTGGGGCAGTGGGATTAGTTTGGGGATTGATACAGGGCCATGGGGAGAGAGTGGGGCAGTGGGATTAGTTTGGGGATTGATACAGGGCTATGGGGAGAGAGTGGGGCAGTGGGATTAGTTTGGGGATTGATACAGGGTATGGGGAGAGAGTCGGGCAGTGGGATTAATTTGGGGATTGATACAGGGCTATGGGAAGAGAGTGGGACAGTGGGATTAGTTTGGGGATTGATACAGGGCTATGGGGAGAGAGTGGGGCAGTGGGATTAGTTTGGGGATTGACACAGGGCTATGGGGAGAGAGTGGGGCAGTGGAATTAATTTGGGGATTGATACAGGGCTATGGGAAGAGAGTGGGACAGTGGGATTAGTTGGGGATTGATACAGGCCTATGGGGACAGATTGGGACAGTGGGATTAGTTTGGGGATTGATACAGGGCTATGGGGAGAGAGCAGGGAAGTGGGATTAGTTTGTGGATTGATACAGGGCTATGGGGAGAGAGCGGGACTGTGGGATTAGTTTGGGGATTGATGCAGGGCTATGGGGAGAGAGTGGGGCAGTGGGATTAGTTTGGGGATTGATACAGGGCTATGGGGAGAGAGCGGGGCAGTGGGATTAGTTTGGGGATTGATACAGGGCTATGGGGAGAGAGTGGGACAGTGGGATTGGTTTGTGGATTGATACAGGGCTGTGGGGAGAGAGCGGGGCAGTGGGATTAGTTTGGGAATTGATACAGGGCTGTGGGGAGAGAGCGGGGCAGTGGGATTAGTTTGGGAATTGATACAGGGCTATGGGGAGAGAGCGGGGCAGTGGGATTAGTTTGGGGATTGATACAGGGCTATGGGGAGAGAGCGGGGCAGTGGGATTAGTTTGGGATTGATACAGGCTATGGGGAGAGAGCGGGGCTGTGGGATTAGTTGGGGATTGATACAGGGCTATGGGGAGAGAGCGGGACAGAGGGATTAGTTTGGGGATTGATACAGGGCTGTGGGGAGAGAGTGGGGCTATGGGATTTGTTTGGGGATTGATACAGGGCTATGGGGAGAGAGCGGGGCAGTGGGATTAGTTTGGGAATTGATACAGGGCTATGGGGACAGATTGGGACAGTGGGATTAGTTTGGGGATTGATACAGGGCTATGGGGAGAGAGCAGGGAAGTGGGATTAGTTTGTGGATTGATACAGGGCTGTGGGGAGAGAGCGGGTCAGTGGGATTAGTTTGGGGATTGATACAGGACTATGGGGAGAGAGCGGGACTGTGGGATTAGTTTGGGGATTGATGCAGGGCTATGGGGAGAGAGCGGGGCAGTGGGATTAGTTTGGGGATTGATACAGGGTATGGGGAGAGAGTGGGGCAGTGGGATTAGTTTGGGGATTGATACAGGGCTATGGGGAGAGAGTGGGGCAGTGGGATTAGTTTGGGGATTGATACAGGGTATGGGGAGAGAGTCGGGCAGTGGGATTAATTTGGGGATTGATACAGGGCTATGGGAAGAGAGTGGGACAGTGGGATTAGTTTGGGGATTGATACAGGGCTATGGGGAGAGAGTGGGGCAGTGGGATTAGTTTGGGGATTGACACAGGGCTATGGGGACAGATTGGGACAGTGGGATTAGTTTGGGGATTGATACAGGGCTATGGGGAGAGAGCAGGGAAGTGGGATTAGTTTGTGGATTGATACAGGGCTATGGGGAGAGAGTGGGGCAGTGGGA
The DNA here is from genome assembly GCF_964213995.1 of Mustelus asterias. Lineage (NCBI taxonomy): Eukaryota > Metazoa > Chordata > Chondrichthyes > Carcharhiniformes > Triakidae > Mustelus > Mustelus asterias. Next base: position 23,384 of record NW_027592702.1, read on the forward strand.
TTAGTTTGGGGATTGATACAGGGCTATGGGGAGAGAGCGGGGCAGTGGGATTAGTTTGGGGATTGATACAGGGCTATGGGGAGAGAGCGGGGCAGTGGGATTAGTTTGGGGATTGATACAGGGTATGGGGAGAGAGTGGGGCAGTGGGATTAGTTTGGGGATTGATACAGGGCTATGGGGAGAGAGTGGGGACAGTGGGATTAGTTTGGGATTGATACAGGGCTATGGGGAGAGAGCGGGGCAGTGGGATTAGTTTGGGGATTGATACAGGGCTATGGGGAGAAAGTGGGGCAGTGGGATTAGTTTGGGGATTGATACAGGGCCATGGGGAGAGAGTGGGGCAGTGGGATTAGTTTGGGGATTGATACAGGGCTATGGGGAGAGAGTGGGGCAGTGGGATTAGTTTGGGGATTGATACAGGGTATGGGGAGAGAGTCGGGCAGTGGGATTAATTTGGGGATTGATACAGGGCTATGGGAAGAGAGTGGGACAGTGGGATTAGTTTGGGGATTGATACAGGGCTATGGGGAGAGAGTGGGGCAGTGGGATTAGTTTGGGGATTGACACAGGGCTATGGGGAGAGAGTGGGGCAGTGGAATTAATTTGGGGATTGATACAGGGCTATGGGAAGAGAGTGGGACAGTGGGATTAGTTGGGGATTGATACAGGCCTATGGGGACAGATTGGGACAGTGGGATTAGTTTGGGGATTGATACAGGGCTATGGGGAGAGAGCAGGGAAGTGGGATTAGTTTGTGGATTGATACAGGGCTATGGGGAGAGAGCGGGACTGTGGGATTAGTTTGGGGATTGATGCAGGGCTATGGGGAGAGAGTGGGGCAGTGGGATTAGTTTGGGGATTGATACAGGGCTATGGGGAGAGAGCGGGGCAGTGGGATTAGTTTGGGGATTGATACAGGGCTATGGGGAGAGAGTGGGACAGTGGGATTGGTTTGTGGATTGATACAGGGCTGTGGGGAGAGAGCGGGGCAGTGGGATTAGTTTGGGAATTGATACAGGGCTGTGGGGAGAGAGCGGGGCAGTGGGATTAGTTTGGGAATTGATACAGGGCTATGGGGAGAGAGCGGGGCAGTGGGATTAGTTTGGGGATTGATACAGGGCTATGGGGAGAGAGCGGGGCAGTGGGATTAGTTTGGGATTGATACAGGCTATGGGGAGAGAGCGGGGCTGTGGGATTAGTTGGGGATTGATACAGGGCTATGGGGAGAGAGCAGGGCAGTGGTATTAGTTTGCGGATTGATACAGGGCTATGGGGAGAGAGTGGGACAGTGGGATTAGTTTGAGGAATGATACAGGGCTATGGGGAGAGAGCCGGGCAGTGGGATTAGTTTGGGGATTGATACAGGGCTATGGGGAGAGAGCGGGGCAGTGGGATTAGTTTGGGGATTGATACAGGGCTATGGGGAGAGAGCGGGGCAGTGGGATTAGTTTGGGGATTGATACAGGGCTATGGGAAGAGAGTGGGACAGTGGGATTAGTTTGGGGATTGATACAGGGCTATGGGGAGAGAGTGGGGCAGTGGGATTAGTTTGGGGATTGATACAGGGCTATGGGAAGAGAGTAGGACAGTGGGATTAGTTTGGGGATTGATACAGGGCTATGGGGAGAGAGTGGGGCAGTGGGATTAGTTTGGGGATTGATACAGGGCTATGGGGAGAGAGCAGGGCAGTGGGATTAGTTTGGGGATTGATACAGGGCTATGGGGAGAGAGCGGGGCAGTGGGATTAGTTTGGGGATTGATACAGGGTATGGGGAGAGTGTGGGGCAGTGGGATTAGTTTGGGGATTGATACAGGGCTATGGGGAGAGAGTGGGGACAGTGGGATTAGTTTGGGATTGATACAGGGCTATGGGGAGAGAGCGGGGCAGTGGGATTAGTTTGGGGATTGATACAGGGCTATGGGGAGAAAGTGGGGCAGTGGGATTAGTTTGGGGATTGATACAGGGCCATGGGGAGAGAGTGGGGCAGTGGGATTAGTTTGGGGATTGATACAGGGCTATGGGGAGAGAGTGGGGCAGTGGGATTAGTTTGGGGATTGATACAGGGTATGGGGAGAGAGTCGGGCAGTGGGATTAATTTGGGGATTGATACAGGGCTATGGGAAGAGAGTGGGACAGTGGGATTAGTTTGGGGATTGATACAGGGCTATGGGGAGAGAGTGGGGCAGTGGGATTAGTTTGGGGATTGACACAGGGCTATGGGGAGAGAGTGGGGCAGTGGAATTAATTTGGGGATTGATACAGGGCTATGGGAAGAGAGTGGGACAGTGGGATTAGTTGGGGATTGATACAGGCCTATGGGGACAGATTGGGACAGTGGGATTAGTTTGGGGATTGATACAGGGCTATGGGGAGAGAGCAGGGAAGTGGGATTAGTTTGTGGATTGATACAGGGCTATGGGGAGAGAGCGGGACTGTGGGATTAGTTTGGGGATTGATGCAGGGCTATGGGGAGAGAGTGGGGCAGTGGGATTAGTTTGGGGATTGATACAGGGCTATGGGGAGAGAGCGGGGCAGTGGGATTAGTTTGGGGATTGATACAGGGCTATGGGGAGAGAGTGGGACAGTGGGATTGGTTTGTGGATTGATACAGGGCTGTGGGGAGAGAGCGGGGCAGTGGGATTAGTTTGGGAATTGATACAGGGCTGTGGGGAGAGAGCGGGGCAGTGGGATTAGTTTGGGAATTGATACAGGGCTATGGGGAGAGAGCGGGGCAGTGGGATTAGTTTGGGGATTGATACAGGGCTATGGGGAGAGAGCGGGGCAGTGGGATTAGTTTGGGATTGATACAGGCTATGGAGAGAGAGCGGGGCTGTGGGATTAGTTGGGGATTGATACAGGGCTATGGGGAGAGAGCGGGACAGAGGGATTAGTTTGGGGATTGATACAGGGCTGTGGGGAGAGAGTGGGGCTATGGGATTTGTTTGGGGATTGATACAGGGCTATGGGGAGAGAGCGGGGCAGTGGGATTAGTTTGGGAATTGATACAGGGCTATGGGGACAGATTGGGACAGTGGGATTAGTTTGGGGATTGATACAGGGCTATGGGGAGAGAGCAGGGAAGTGGGATTAGTTTGTGGATTGATACAGGGCTGTGGGGAGAGAGCGGGTCAGTGGGATTAGTTTGGGGATTGATACAGGACTATGGGGAGAGAGCGGGACTGTGGGATTAGTTTGGGGATTGATGCAGGGCTATGGGGAGAGAAGGGGTCAGTGGGATTAGTTTGGGGATTGATACAGGGCTATGGGGAGAGAGCGGTGCAATGGGATTAGTTTGGGGATTGATACAGGGCTATGGGGAGAGAGCGGGGCAGTGGGATTAGTTTGGGGATTGATACAGGGTATGGGGAGAGAGTGGGGCAGTGGGATTAGTTTGGGGATTGATACAGGGCTATGGGGAGAGAGTGGGGCAGTGGGATTAGTTTGGGGATTGATACAGGGTATGGGGAGAGAGTCGGGCAGTGGGATTAATTTGGGGATTGATACAGGGCTATGGGAAGAGAGTGGGACAGTGGGATTAGTTTGGGGATTGATACAGGGCTATGGGGAGAGAGTGGGGCAGTGGGATTAGTTTGGGGATTGACACAGGGCTATGGGGACAGATTGGGACAGTGGGATTAGTTTGGGGATTGATACAGGGCTATGGGGAGAGAGCAGGGAAGTGGGATTAGTTTGTGGATTGATACAGGGCTATGGGGAGAGAGCGGGACTGTGGGATTAGTTTGGGGATTGATGCAGGGCTATGGGGAGAGAGTGGGGCAGTGGGATTAGTTTGGGGATTGATACAGGGCTATGGGGAGAGAGCGGGGCAGTGGGATTAGTTTGGGGATTGATACAGGGCTATGGGGAGAGAGTGGGACAGTGGGATTGGTTTGTGGATTGATACAGGGCTGTGGGGAGAGAGCGGAGCAGTGGGATTAGTTTGGGAATTGATACAGGGCTGTGGGGAGAGAGCGGGGCAGTGGGATTAGTTTGGGAATTGATACAGGGCTATGGGGAGAGAGCGGGGCAGTGGGATTAGTTTGGGAATTGATACAGGGCTATGGGGAGAGAGCGGGACAGTGGGATTAGTTTGGGATTGATACAGGCTATGGGGAGAGAGCGGGGCTGTGTGATTAGTTGGGGATTGATACAGGGCTATGGGGAGAGAGCGGGACAGAGGGATTAGTTTGGGGATTGATACAGGGCTGTGGGGAGAGAGTGGGGCTATGGGATTTGTTTGGGGATTGATACAGGGCTATGGGGAGAGAGCGGGGCAGTGGGATTAGTTTGGGAATTGATACAGGGCTATGGGGACAGATTGGGACAGTGGGATTAGTTTGGGGATTGATACAGGGCTATGGGGAGAGAGCAGGGAAGTGGGATTAGTTTGTGGATTGATACAGGGCTGTGGGGAGAGAGCGGGTCAGTGGGATTAGTTTGGGGATTGATACAGGACTATGGGGAGAGAGCGGGACTGTGGGATTAGTTTGGGGATTGATGCAGGGCTATGGGGAGAGAAGGGGTCAGTGGGATTAGTTTGGGGATTGATACAGGGTATGGGGAGAGAGCGGGGCAGTGGGATTAGTTTGGGGATTGATACAGGGTATGGGGAGAGAGTGGGGCAGTGGGATTAGTTTGGGGATTGATACAGGGCTATGGGGAGAGAGTGGGGACAGTGGGATTAGTTTGGGATTGATACAGGGCTATGGGGAGAGAGCGGGGCAGTGGGATTAGTTTGGGGATTGATTCAGGGCTATGGGGAGAAAGTGGGGCAGTGGGATTAGTTTGGGGATTGATACAGGGCCATGGGGAGAGAGTGGGGCAGTGGGATTAGTTTGCGGATTGATACAGGGCTATGGGGAGAGAGTGGGGCAGTGGGATTAGTTTGGGGATTGATACAGGGTATGGGGAGAGAGTCGGGCAAAGGGATTAATTTGGGGATTGATACAGGGCTATGGGAAGAGAGTGGGACAGTGGGATTAGTTTGGGGATTGATACAGGGCTATGGGGAGAGAGTGGGGCAGTGGGATTAGTTTGGGATTGATACAGGCTGTGGGGAGAGAGCGGGGCTGTGGGATTAGTTGGGGATTGATACAGGGCTATGGGGAGAGAGCGGGACAGAGGGATTAGTTTGGGGATTGATACAGGGCTGTGGGGAGAGAGTGGGGCTATGGGATTTGTTTGGGGATTGATACAGGGCTATGGGGAGAGAGCGGGGCAGTGGGATTAGTTTGGGAATTGATACAGGGCTATGGGGACAGATTGGGACAGTGGGATTAGTTTGGGGATTGATACAGGGCTTGGGGAGAGAGCAGGGAAGTGGGATTAGTTTGTGGATTGATACAGGGCTGTGGGGAGAGAGCGGGTCAGTGGGATTAGTTTGGGGATTGATACAGGACTATGGGGAGAGAGCGGGACTGTGGGATTAGTTTGGGGATTGATGCAGGGCTATGGGGAGAGAAGGGGTCAGTGGGATTAGTTTGGGGATTGATACAGGGCTATGGGGAGAGAGCGGGGCAATGGGATTAGTTTGGGGATTGATACAGGGCTATGGGGAGAGAGCGGGTCAGTGGGATTAGTTTGGGGATTGATACAGGACTATGGGGAGAGAGCGGGACTGTGGGATTAGTTTGGGGATTGATGCAGGGCTATGGGGAGAGAAGGGGTCAGTGGGATTAGTTTGGGGATTGATACAGGGCTATGGGGAGAGAGCGGGGCAATGGGATTAGTTTGGGGATTGATACAGGGCTATGGGGAGAGAGCGGGGCAGTGGGGTTAGTTTGGGGATTGATGCAGGGCTATGGGGAGAGAGCGGGGCAGTGGGATTAGTTTGGGGATTGATACAGGGCTATGGGGAGAGAGCGGGACAGAGGGATTAGTTTGGGGATTGATACAGGGCTGTGGGGAGAGAGTGGGGCTATGGGATTTGTTTGGGGATTGATACAGGGCTATGGGGAGAGAGCGGGGCAGTGGGATTAGTTTGGGAATTGATACAGGGCTATGGGGACAGATTGGGACAGTGGGATTAGTTTGGGGATTGATGCAGGGCTATGGGGAGAGAGCAGGGAAGTGGGATTAGTTTGTGGATTGATACAGGGCTGTGGGGAGAGAGCGGGTCAGTGGGATTAGTTTGGGGATTGATACAGGACTATGGGGAGAGAGCGGGACTGTGGGATTAGTTTGGGGATTGATGCAGGGCTATGGGGAGAGAAGGGGTCAGTGGGATTAGTTTGGGGATTGATACAGGGCTATGGGGAGAGAGCGGTGCAATGGGATTAGTTTGGGGATTGATACAGGGCTATGGGGAGAGAGCGGGGCAGTGGGATTAGTTTGGGGATTGATACAGGGTATGGGGAGAGAGTGGGGCAGTGGGATTAGTTTGGGGATTGATACAGGGCTATGGGGAGAGAGTGGGGCAGTGGGATTAGTTTGGGGATTGATACAGGGTATGGGGAGAGAGTCGGGCAGTGGGATTAATTTGGGGATTGATACAGGGCTATGGGAAGAGAGTGGGACAGTGGGATTAGTTTGGGGATTGATACAGGGCTATGGGGAGAGAGTGGGGCAGTGGGATTAGTTTGGGGATTGACACAGGGCTATGGGGACAGATTGGGACAGTGGGATTAGTTTGGGGATTGATACAGGGCTATGGGGAGAGAGCAGGGAAGTGGGATTAGTTTGTGGATTGATACAGGGCTATGGGGAGAGAGCGGGACTGTGGGATTAGTTTGGGGATTGATGCAGGGCTATGGGGAGAGAGTGGGGCAGTGGGATTAGTTTGGGGATTGATACAGGGCTATGGGGAGAGAGCGGGACAGAGGGATTAGTTTGGGGATTGATACAGGGCTGTGGGGAGAGAGTGGGGCTATGGGATTTGTTTGGGGATTGATACAGGGCTATGGGGAGAGAGCGGGGCAGTGGGATTAGTTTGGGAATTGATACAGGGCTATGGGGACAGATTGGGACAGTGGGATTAGTTTGGGGATTGATACAGGGCTTGGGGAGAGAGCAGGGAAGTGGGATTAGTTTGTGGATTGATACAGGGCTGTGGGGAGAGAGCGGGTCAGTGGGATTAGTTTGGGGATTGATACAGGACTATGGGGAGAGAGCGGGACTGTGGGATTAGTTTGGGGATTGATGCAGGGCTATGGGGAGAGAAGGGGTCAGTGGGATTAGTTTGGGGATTGATACAGGGCTATGGGGAGAGAGCGGGGCAATGGGATTAGTTTGGGGATTGATACAGGGCTATGGGGAGAGAGCGGGTCAGTGGGATTAGTTTGGGGATTGATACAGGACTATGGGGAGAGAGCGGGACTGTGGGATTAGTTTGGGGATTGATGCAGGGCTATGGGGAGAGAAGGGGTCAGTGGGATTAGTTTGGGGATTGATACAGGGCTATGGGGAGAGAGCGGGGCAATGGGATTAGTTTGGGGATTGATACAGGGCCATGGGGAGAGAGTGGGGCAGTGGGATTAGTTTGCGGATTGATACAGGGCTATGGGGAGAGAGTGGGGCAGTGGGATTAGTTTGGGGATTGATACAGGGTATGGGGAGAGAGTCGGGCAAAGGGATTAATTTGGGGATTGATACAGGGCTATGGGAAGAGAGTGGGACAGTGGGATTAGTTTGGGGATTGATACAGGGCTATGGGGAGAGAGTGGGGCAGTGGGATTAGTTTGGGATTGATACAGGCTGTGGGGAGAGAGCGGGGCTGTGGGATTAGTTGGGGATTGATACAGGGCTATGGGGAGAGAGCGGGACAGAGGGATTAGTTTGGGGATTGATACAGGGCTGTGGGGAGAGAGTGGGGCTATGGGATTTGTTTGGGGATTGATACAGGGCTATGGGGAGAGAGCGGGGCAGTGGGATTAGTTTGGGAATTGATACAGGGCTATGGGGACAGATTGGGACAGTGGGATTAGTTTGGGGATTGATACAGGGCTTGGGGAGAGAGCAGGGAAGTGGGATTAGTTTGTGGATTGATACAGGGCTGTGGGGAGAGAGCGGGTCAGTGGGATTAGTTTGGGGATTGATACAGGACTATGGGGAGAGAGCGGGACTGTGGGATTAGTTTGGGGATTGATGCAGGGCTATGGGGAGAGAAGGGGTCAGTGGGATTAGTTTGGGGATTGATACAGGGCTATGGGGAGAGAGCGGGGCAATGGGATTAGTTTGGGGATTGATACAGGGCTATGGGGAGAGAGCGGGTCAGTGGGATTAGTTTGGGGATTGATACAGGACTATGGGGAGAGAGCGGGACTGTGGGATTAGTTTGGGGATTGATGCAGGGCTATGGGGAGAGAAGGGGTCAGTGGGATTAGTTTGGGGATTGATACAGGGCTATGGGGAGAGAGCGGGGCAATGGGATTAGTTTGGGGATTGATACAGGGCTATGGGGAGAGAGCGGGGCAGTGGGGTTAGTTTGGGGATTGATGCAGGGCTATGGGGAGAGAGCGGGGCAGTGGGATTAGTTTGGGGATTGATACAGGGCTATGGGGAGAGAGCGGGACAGAGGGATTAGTTTGGGGATTGATACAGGGCTGTGGGGAGAGAGTGGGGCTATGGGATTTGTTTGGGGATTGATACAGGGCTATGGGGAGAGAGCGGGGCAGTGTGATTAGTTTGGGAATTGATACAGGGCTATGGGGACAGATTGGGACAGTGGGATTAGTTTGGGGATTGATACAGGGCTATGGGGAGAGAGCAGGGAAGTGGGATTAGTTTGTGGATTGATACAGGGCTGTGGGGAGAGAGCGGGTCAGTGGGATTAGTTTGGGGATTGATACAGGACTATGGGGAGAGAGCGGGACTGTGGGATTAGTTTGGGGATTGATGCAGGGCTATGGGGAGAGAAGGGGTCAGTGGGATTAGTTTGGGGATTGATACAGGGCTATGGGGAGAGAGCGGTGCAATGGGATTAGTTTGGGGATTGATACAGGGCTATGGGGAGAGAGCGGGGCAGTGGGATTAGTTTGGGGATTGATACAGGGTATGGGGAGAGAGTGGGGCAGTGGGATTAGTTTGGGGATTGATACAGGGCTATGGGGAGAGAGTGGGGCAGTGGGATTAGTTTGGGGATTGATACAGGGTATGGGGAGAGAGTCGGGCAGTGGGATTAATTTGGGGATTGATACAGGGCTATGGGAAGAGAGTGGGACAGTGGGATTAGTTTGGGGATTGATACAGGGCTATGGGGAGAGAGTGGGGCAGTGGGATTAGTTTGGGGATTGACACAGGGCTATGGGGACAGATTGGGACAGTGGGATTAGTTTGGGGATTGATACAGGGCTATGGGGAGAGAGCAGGGAAGTGGGATTAGTTTGTGGATTGATACAGGGCTATGGGGAGAGAGCGGGACTGTGGGATTAGTTTGGGGATTGATGCAGGGCTATGGGGAGAGAGTGGGGCAGTGGGATTAGTTTGGGGATTGATACAGGGCTATGGGGAGAGAGCGGGACAGAGGGATTAGTTTGGGGATTGATACAGGGCTGTGGGGAGAGAGTGGGGCTATGGGATTTGTTTGGGGATTGATACAGGGCTATGGGGAGAGAGCGGGGCAGTGGGATTAGTTTGGGAATTGATACAGGGCTATGGGGACAGATTGGGACAGTGGGATTAGTTTGGGGATTGATACAGGGCTTGGGGAGAGAGCAGGGAAGTGGGATTAGTTTGTGGATTGATACAGGGCTGTGGGGAGAGAGCGGGTCAGTGGGATTAGTTTGGGGATTGATACAGGACTATGGGGAGAGAGCGGGACTGTGGGATTTGTTTGGGGATTGATGCAGGGCTATGGGGAGAGAAGGGGTCAGTGGGATTAGTTTGGGGATTGATACAGGGCTATGGGGAGAGAGCGGGGCAATGGGATTAGTTTGGGGATTGATACAGGGCTATGGGGAGAGAGCGGGTCAGTGGGATTAGTTTGGGGATTGATACAGGACTATGGGGAGAGAGCGGGACTGTGGGATTAGTTTGGGGATTGATGCAGGGCTATGGGGAGAGAAGGGGTCAGTGGGATTAGTTTGGGGATTGATACAGGGCTATGGGGAGAGAGCGGGGCAATGGGATTAGTTTGGGGATTGATACAGGGCTATGGGGAGAGAGCGGGGCAGTGGGGTTAGTTTGGGGATTGATGCAGGGCTATGGGGAGAGAGCGGGGCAGTGGGATTAGTTTGGGGATTGATACAGGGCTATGGGGAGAGAGCGGGACAGAGGGATTAGTTTGGGGATTGATACAGGGCTGTGGGGAGAGAGTGGGGCTATGGGATTTGTTTGGGGATTGATACAGGGCTATGGGGAGAGAGCGGGGCAGTGGGATTAGTTTGGGAATTGATACAGGGCTATGGGGACAGATTGGGACAGTGGGATTAGTTTGGGGATTGATACAGGGCTATGGGGAGAGAGCAGGGAAGTGGGATTAGTTTGTGGATTGATACAGGGCTGTGGGGAGAGAGCGGGTCAGTGGGATTAGTTTGGGGATTGATACAGGACTATGGGGAGAGAGCGGGACTGTGGGATTAGTTTGGGGATTGATGCAGGGCTATGGGGAGAGAAGGGGTCAGTGGGATTAGTTTGGGGATTGATACAGGGCTATGGGGAGAGAGCGGTGCAATGGGATTAGTTTGGGGATTGATACAGGGCTATGGGGAGAGAGCGGGGCAGTGGGATTAGTTTGGGGATTGATACAGGGTATGGGGAGAGAGTGGGGCAGTGGGATTAGTTTGGGGATTGATACAGGGCTATGGGGAGAGAGTGGGGCAGTGGGATTAGTTTGGGGATTGATACAGGGTATGGGGAGAGAGTCGGGCAGTGGGATTAATTTGGGGATTGATACAGGGCTATGGGAAGAGAGTGGGACAGTGGGATTAGTTTGGGGATTGATACAGGGCTATGGGGAGAGAGTGGGGCAGTGGGATTAGTTTGGGGATTGACACAGGGCTATGGGGACAGATTGGGACAGTGGGATTAGTTTGGGGATTGATACAGGGCTATGGGGAGAGAGCAGGGAAGTGGGATTAGTTTGTGGATTGATACAGGGCTATGGGGAGAGAGCGGGACTGTGGGATTAGTTTGGGGATTGATGCAGGGCTATGGGGAGAGAGTGGGGCAGTGGGATTAGTTTGGGGATTGATACAGGGCTATGGGGAGAGAGCGGGGCAGTGGGATTAGTTTGGGGATTGATACAGGGCTATGGGGAGAGAGTGGGACAGTGGGATTGGTTTGTGGATTGATACAGGGCTGTGGGGAGAGAGCGGAGCAGTGGGATTAGTTTGGGAATTGATACAGGGCTGTGGGGAGAGAGCGGGGCAGTGGGATTAGTTTGGGAATTGATACAGGGCTATGGGGAGAGAGCGGGGCAGTGGGATTAGTTTGGGAATTGATACAGGGCTATGGGGAGAGAGCGGGACAGTGGGATTAGTTTGGGATTGATACAGGCTATGGGGAGAGAGCGGGGCTGTGTGATTAGTTGGGGATTGATACAGGGCTATGGGGAGAGAGCGGGACAGAGGGATTAGTTTGGGGATTGATACAGGGCTGTGGGGAGAGAGTGGGGCTATGGGATTTGTTTGGGGATTGATACAGGGCTATGGGGAGAGAGCGGGGCAGTGGGATTAGTTTGGGAATTGATACAGGGCTATGGGGACAGATTGGGACAGTGGGATTAGTTTGGGGATTGATACAGGGCTATGGGGAGAGAGCAGGGAAGTGGGATTAGTTTGTGGATTGATACAGGGCTGTGGGGAGAGAGCGGGTCAGTGGGATTAGTTTGGGGATTGATACAGGACTATGGGGAGAGAGCGGGACTGTGGGATTAGTTTGGGGATTGATGCAGGGCTATGGGGAGAGAAGGGGTCAGTGGGATTAGTTTGGGGATTGATACAGGGTATGGGGAGAGAGCGGGGCAGTGGGATTAGTTTGGGGATTGATACAGGGTATGGGGAGAGAGTGGGGCAGTGGGATTAGTTTGGGGATTGATACAGGGCTATGGGGAGAGAGTGGGGACAGTGGGATTAGTTTGGGATTGATACAGGGCTATGGGGAGAGAGCGGGGCAGTGGGATTAGTTTGGGGATTGATTCAGGGCTATGGGGAGAAAGTGGGGCAGTGGGATTAGTTTGGGGATTGATACAGGGCCATGGGGAGAGAGTGGGGCAGTGGGATTAGTTTGCGGATTGATACAGGGCTATGGGGAGAGAGTGGGGCAGTGGGATTAGTTTGGGGATTGATACAGGGTATGGGGAGAGAGTCGGGCAAAGGGATTAATTTGGGGATTGATACAGGGCTATGGGAAGAGAGTGGGACAGTGGGATTAGTTTGGGGATTGATACAGGGCTATGGGGAGAGAGTGGGGCAGTGGGATTAGTTTGGGATTGATACAGGCTGTGGGGAGAGAGCGGGGCTGTGGGATTAGTTGGGGATTGATACAGGGCTATGGGGAGAGAGCGGGACAGAGGGATTAGTTTGGGGATTGATACAGGGCTGTGGGGAGAGAGTGGGGCTATGGGATTTGTTTGGGGATTGATACAGGGCTATGGGGAGAGAGCGGGGCAGTGGGATTAGTTTGGGAATTGATACAGGGCTATGGGGACAGATTGGGACAGTGGGATTAGTTTGGGGATTGATACAGGGCTTGGGGAGAGAGCAGGGAAGTGGGATTAGTTTGTGGATTGATACAGGGCTGTGGGGAGAGAGCGGGTCAGTGGGATTAGTTTGGGGATTGATACAGGACTATGGGGAGAGAGCGGGACTGTGGGATTAGTTTGGGGATTGATGCAGGGCTATGGGGAGAGAAGGGGTCAGTGGGATTAGTTTGGGGATTGATACAGGGCTATGGGGAGAGAGCGGGGCAATGGGATTAGTTTGGGGATTGATACAGGGCTATGGGGAGAGAGCGGGTCAGTGGGATTAGTTTGGGGATTGATACAGGACTATGGGGAGAGAGCGGGACTGTGGGATTAGTTTGGGGATTGATGCAGGGCTATGGGGAGAGAAGGGGTCAGTGGGATTAGTTTGGGGATTGATACAGGGCTATGGGGAGAGAGCGGGGCAATGGGATTAGTTTGGGGATTGATACAGGGCTATGGGGAGAGAGCGGGGCAGTGGGGTTAGTTTGGGGATTGATGCAGGGCTATGGGGAGAGAAGGGGTCAGTGGGATTAGTTTGGGGATTGATACAGGGCTATGGGGAGAGAGCGGGGCAGTGGGATTAGTTTGTGGATTGATACAGGGCTATGGGGAGAGAGCGGGGCAGTGGGATTAGTTTGTGGATTGATACAGGGCTATGGGGAGGGAGCGGGGCAGTGGGATTAGTTTGGGGATTGATACAGGGCTATGGGGAGAGAGCGGGGCAGTGGGATTAGTTTGGGATTGATACAGGGCTATGGGGAGAGAGTGGGGCAGTGGGATTAGTTTGGGGATTGATACAGGGCTATGGGGAGAGAGCGGGGCAGTGGGATTAGTTTGGGGATTGATGCAGGGCTATGGGGAGAGAAGGGGCCAGTGGGATTAGTTTGGGGATTGATACAGGGCTATGGGGAGAGAGTGGGACAGTGGGATTAGTTTGGGGATTGATACAGGGCTATGGGGAGAGAGTGGGACATTGGGATTAGTTTGGGGATTGATACAGGCTATGGGGAGAGAGCGGGGCAGTGGGATTAGTTTGGGGATTGATACAGGCTATGGGGAGAGAGCGGGGCTGTGGGATTAGTTGGGGATTGATACAGGCCTATGGGGACAGATTGGGACCGTGGGATTAGTTTGGGGATTGATACAGGGCTATGGGGTGAGAGCAGGGAAGTGGGATTAGTTTGTGGATTGATACAGGACTATGGGGAGAGAGCGGGACTGTGGGATTAGTTTGTGGACTGATACAGGACTCTCGGGAGAGAGCGGGGCAGTGGGATTAGTTTGGGGATTGATACAGGGCTATGGGGAGAGAGCGGGGCAGTGGGATTAGTTTGGGGATTGATACAGGGCTATGGGGAGAGAGTGGGACAGTGGGATTGGTTTGTGGATTGATACAGGGCTGTGGGGAGAGAGCGGGGCAGTGGGATTAGTTTGGGAATTGATACAGGTCTGGGGAGAGAGCGGGGCAGTGGGATCAGTTTGGGAATTGATACAGGGCTATGGGGAGAGAGCGGGGCAGTGGGATTAGTTTGGGAATTGATACAGGGCTATGGGGAGAGAGCGGGGCAGTGGGATTAGTTTGGGATTGATACAGGCTGTGGGGAGAGAGCGGGGCTGTGGGATTAGTTGGGGATTGATACAGGGCTATGGGGAGAGAGCGGGACAGAGGGATTAGTTTGGGGATTGATACAGGGCTGTGGGGAGAGAGTGGGGCTATGGGATTTGTTTGGGGATTGATACAGGGCTATGGGGAGAGAGCGGGGCAGTGGGATTAGTTTGGGAATTGATACAGGGCTATGGGGACAGATTGGGACAGTGCGATTAGTTTGGGGATTGATACAGGGCTTGGGGAGAGAGCAGGGAAGTGGGATTAGTTTGTGGATTGATACAGGGCTGTGGGGAGAGAGCGGGTCAGTGGGATTAGTTTGGGGATTGATACAGGACTATGGGGAGAGAGCGGGACTGTGGGATTAGTTTGGGGATTGATGCAGGGCTATGGGGAGAGAAGGGGTCAGTGGGATTAGTTTGGGGATTGATACAGGGCAATGGGATTAGTTTGGGGATTGATACAGGGCTATGGGGAGAGAGCGGGTCAGTGGGATTAGTTTGGGGATTGATACAGGACTATGGGGAGAGAGCGGGACTGTGGGATTAGTTTGGGGATTGATGCAGGGCTATGGGGAGAGAAGGGGTCAGTGGGATTAGTTTGGGGATTGATACAGGGCTATGGGGAGAGAGCGGGGCAATGGGATTAGTTTGGGGATTGATACAGGGCTATGGGGAGAGAGCGGGGCAGTGGGGTTAGTTTGGGGATTGATGCAGGGCTATGGGGAGAGAAGGGGTCAGTGGGATTAGTTTGGGGATTGATACAGGGCTATGGGGAGAGAGCGGGGCAGTGGGATTAGTTTGTGGATTGATACAGGGCTATGGGGAGAGAGCGGGGCAGTGGGATTAGTTTGTGGATTGATACAGGGCTATGGGGAGGGAGCGGGGCAGTGGGATTAGTTTGGGGATTGATACAGGGCTATGGGGAGAGAGCGGGGCAGTGGGATTAGTTTGGGATTGATACAGGGCTATGGGGAGAGAGTGGGGCAGTGGGATTAGTTTGGGGATTGATACAGGGCTATGGGGAGAGAGCGGGGCAGTGGGATTAGTTTGGGGATTGATGCAGGGCTATGGGGAGAGAAGGGGCCAGTGGGATTAGTTTGGGGATTGATACAGGGCTATGGGGAGAGAGTGGGACAGTGGGATTAGTTTGGGGATTGATACAGGGCTATGGGGAGAGAGTGGGACATTGGGATTAGTTTGGGGATTGATACAGGCTATGGGGAGAGAGCGGGGCAGTGGGATTAGTTTGGGGATTGATACAGGCTATGGGGAGAGAGCGGGGCTGTGGGATTAGTTGGGGATTGATACAGGCCTATGGGGACAGATTGGGACCGTGGGATTAGTTTGGGGATTGATACAGGGCTATGGGGTGAGAGCAGGGAAGTGGGATTAGTTTGTGGATTGATACAGGACTATGGGGAGAGAGCGGGACTGTGGGATTAGTTTGTGGACTGATACAGGACTCTCGGGAGAGAGCGGGGCAGTGGGATTAGTTTGGGGATTGATACAGGGCTATGGGGAGAGAGCGGGGCTGTTGGATTAGTTGGGGATTGATACAGGGCTATGGGGAGAGAGCGGGGCAGTAGGATTAGTTTGGGATTGATACAGGGCTATGGGGACAGATTGGGACAGTGGGATTAGTTTGGGGATTGATACAGGGCTATGGGGAGAGAGCAGGGAAGTGGGATTAGTCTGTGGATTGATACAGGGCTGTGGGGAGAGAGCGGGTCAGTGAGATTAGTTTGGGGATTGATACAGGACTATGGGGAGAGAGCGGGACTGTGGGATTAGTTTGGGGATTGATACAGGGCTCTCGGGAGTGAGCGGGGCAGTCGGATTAGTTTGGGGATTGATGCAGGGCTATGGGGAGAGAAGGGGTCAGTGGGATTAGTTTGTGGATTGATACAGGGCTATGGGGAGAGAGTGGGACAGTGGGATTAGTTTGTGGATTGATACAGGGCTGTGGGGAGAGAGCGGGGCAGTGGGATTAGTTTGGGAATGGATACAGGGCTGTGGGGAGAGAGCGGGGCTGTGGGATTAGTTTGGGAATTGATACAGGGCTATGGGGAGAGAGCGGGGCAGTGGGATTAGTTTGGGAATTGATACAGGGCTATGGGGAGAGAGCGGGGCAGTGCCATTCGTTTGGGGATTGATACAGGGCTATGGGGAGAGAGCGGGGCTGTGGGATTAGTTGGGGATTGATACAGGGCTATGGGGAAAGAGCGGGGCAGTGGGATTAGTTTGGGGATTGATACAGGGCTATGGGGAGAGAGCGGGACTGTGGGATTAGTTTGTGGATTGATACAGGGCTATGGGGAGAGAGTGGGGCAGTGGGATTAGTTTGGGGATTGATACAGGACTCTCGGGAGAGAGCGGGGCAGTGGGATTAGTTTGGGATTGATACAGGGCTATGGGGACAGATTGGGACAGTGGGATTAGTTTGGGGATTGATACAGGGCTATGGGAGAGAAGGGGTCAGTGGGATTAGTTTGGGGATTGATACAGGGCTATGGGGAGAGAGCGGGGCAGTGGGATTAGTTTGGGGATTGATACAGGGCTATGAGGAGAGCGCGGGCAGTGGGATTAGTTTGGGATTGATACAGGGCTATGAGGAGAGCGCGGGCAGTGGGATTAGTTTGGGATTGATACAGGGCTATGGGGAGAGAGTGTGGCAGTGGGATTAGTTTGGGATTGATACAGGGCTATGGGGAGAGAGTGGGGCAGTGGCATTAGTTTGGGATTGATACAGGGCTGTGGGGAGAGAGCGGGGCAGTGGGATTAGTTGGGGATTGATACAGGGCTATGGGGAGAGAATGGGGCAGTGGGATTAGTTTGGGATTGATACAGGGCTATGGGGAGAGAATGGGGCAGTGGGATTAGTTTGGGATTGATACAGGCCTATACTGTGTACAGTTTTGGTCTCCTTACTTGAGAAAGGATCTACTGGCACTGGAGGGGGTGCAGAGGAGATTCACTAGGTTGATTCCGGAGTTGAGAGGGTTGGCTTATGAGGAGAGACGGAGTAGACTGGGGTTATACTCATTGGAATTCAGAAGAATGATGGGAGATCTTCCAGAAACATATAGGATTATGATGGGAATAGATAAGATAGAAGCAGGGAAGTTGTTTCCACTGGCGGGTGAAACTAGAACTAGGGGGCATAGCCTCAAAATAAGGGGGAGCAGATTTAGGACTGAGTTGAGGCGGAACTTCTTCACACAAAGGGTTGTGAATCTGTGGAATTCCCCGCCCAGTGAAACAGTTGAGGCTACCTCATTGAATGTTTTTAAGGCAAGGATAGATAAATTTTTGAACAGTAAAGGAATTAAGGGTTATGGTGAGCGGGCGGGTAAGTGGAGCTGAGTCCACGAAAAGATCAGCCATGATCTTATTGAATGGCGGAGCAGGCTCGAGGGGCCAGATGGCCTACTCCTGCTCCTAGTTCCTATGTTCTTATGTTTTTATGTTACGGGGAGAGAGTGGGGCTGCGTGATTAGGTTGGGATTGATCAAGGGGATTGGGGATTGATACAGGGCTATGGGGAGAGAGTGGGGCAGTGGGGTTAGTTTGGGATTGGTACAGGGCTATGGGGAGAGAGCGGAGCAGGAGGATTAGTTTGGGATTGGTACAGGGCTATGGGGAGAGAGCGGAGCAGTGGGGTTAGTTTGGGATTGGTACAGGGCTATGGGGAGAGAGCGGAGCAGTGGGGTTAGTTTGGGATTGGTACAGGGCTATGGGGAGAGAGCGGAGCAGGAGGATTAGTTTGGGATTGGTACAGGGCTATGGGGAGAGAGCGGAGCAGTGGGGTTAGTTTGGGATTGATACAGGGCTATGGGGAGAGAGCGGAGCAGTGGGGTTAGTTTGGGATTGGTACAGGGCTATGGGGAGAGAGCGGAGCAGTGGGGTTAGTTTGGGATTGGTACAGGGCTATGGGGAGAGAGCGGAGCAGTGGGGTTAGTTTGGGATTGGTACAGGGCTATGGGGAGAGAGCGGAGCAGTGGGGTTAGTTTGGGATTGGTACAGGGCTATGGGGAGAGAGCGGAGCAGTGGGGTTAGTTTGGGATTGGTACAGGGCTATGGGGAGAGAGCGGAGCAGTGGGGTTAGTTTGGGATTGGTACAGGGCTATGGGGAGAGAGCGGAGCAGTCCGGTTAGTTTGGGATTGGTACAGGGCTATGGGGAGAGAGCGGAGCAGTGGGGTTAGTTTGGGATTGATACAGGGCTATGGGGATAGAGCGGGGCAGTGGGATTAGTTTGGGATTGATACAGGGCTATGGGGAGAGAGCGGGGCAGTGGGATTAGTTTGGGATTGATACAGGGCTATGGGGAGAGAGCGGGGCTGTGGGATTAGTTTGGGGATTGATACAGGGCTATGGGGAGAGAGCGGAGCAGTGGGATTAGTTTGGGATTGATACAGGGCTATGGGGAGAGAGCGGGGCAGTGGGATTAGTTTGGGGATTGATACAGGGCTATGGGGAGAGAGCGGAGCAGTGGGATTAGTTTGGGATTGATACAGGGCTATGGGGAGAGAGCGGGGCAGTGGGATTAGTTTGGGATTGATACAGGGCTATGGGGATAGAGCGGGGCAGTGGGATTAGTTTGGGATTGGTACAGGGCTATGGGGATAGAGCGGGGCAGTGGGATTAGTTTGGGATTGATACAGGGCTATGGGGAGAGAGCGGGGCAGTGGGAGTAGTTTGGGATTGATACAGGGCTATGGGGAGAGAGTGGGGCAGTGGGATTAGTTTGGGGATTGATACAGGGCTATGGGGAGAGAGCGGGGCAGTGGGGTTAGTTTTGTGATTGATACAGGGCTATGGGGAGAGAGCGGGGCAGTGGGATTAGTTTGGGGATTGATACAGGGCTATGGGGAGAGAGCGGGGCAGTGGGATTAGTTTGGGATTGATACAGGGTATGGGGAGAGAGCGGGGCAGTGGGATTAGTTTGGGGATTGATCCAGGGTATGGGGAGAGAGCGGGGCAGTGGGATTAGTTTGGGGATTGATACAGGGCTATGGGGAGAGAGCGGGGCAGTGGGATTAGTTTGGGGATTGATACAGGGTATGGGGAGAGAGTGGGGCAGTGGGATTAGTTTGGGATTGATACAGGGTATGGGGAGAGAGCGGGGCAGTGGGATTAGTTTGGGGATTGATACAGGGCTATGGGGAGAGAGCGGGGCAGTGGGGTTAGTTTGGGATTGGTACAGGGCTATGGGGAGAGAGCGGGGCAGTGGGATTAGTTTGGGGATTGATACAGGGCTATGGGGAGAGAGCGGGGCAGTGGGATTAGTTTGGGGATTGATACAGGGTATGGGGAGAGAGCGGGGCAGTGGGATTAGTTTGGGATTGATACAGGGTATGGGGAGAGAGCGGGGCAGTGGGATTAGTTTGGGGATTGATACAGGGCTATGGGGAGAGAGCGGAGCAGGAGGATTAGGTTGGGATTGGTACAGGGCTATGGGGAGAGAGCGGAGCAGGAGGATTAGTTTGGGATTGGTACAAGGACATCAGAAGAAGACCAAGTGAAGATTGTATGTGTGGTTTTGTGTATTTTGTGAAGCTAAGGTTGCCCGTCTATCGCTCGCTCTGCCATCACTAGACCTGCAGGCACCGCCCAGACTGACCAGTCCCAAACCTGTTTGGGATGCCCAGGATTTCAGTTCCTGGGAGCAGGAAGAAAGCCCGGAGTGTGCGGAGCAGTGTGGCCAGCAGAGCCCGGTGTGGCGCAGAGGGGAACAGCGCGTGGGAGCCCAATCCGAGGAGGAGGAGGAAGATGATGAGGAGATGGGGGAAGGCCGGACACATGTCCCCATTGTGGTGACAGATAGCGAGGAATTGTCCAATCTCCGCAGCCTGCTGAAGTCCCCCCGCTCCCCGGACAGCCTGGACGACTTGGAAAAGAAGAAAAAAATGGTGTCCTTCTTTGATGATGTCACCGTCTACCTCTTTGACCAGGTAAGGGCCGACTCTCTCTCTCTCTCTGTCGCTCACTCTCTCTCTCTCTCCTTCTCCCTTCCCCTGTGCCTCTCCCCCGCCCCGCCTCTGCCCCGCCCCGCCTCTCCCCCGCCCCACCTCCCCCCCGCCCCGCCTCTCCCCGCCCCGCCTCTCCCCCGCCCCGCCTCTCCCCCGCCCCGCCTCTCCCCGCCCCGCCTCTCCCCCGCCCCGCCTCTCCCCGCCCCGCCTCTCCCCCGCCCCGCCTCTCCCTGCCCCGCCTCTCCCTGCCCCGCCTCTCCCCCGCCCCGCCTCTCCCCGCCCCGCCTCTCCCCCGCACCGCCTCTCCCTGCCCCGCCTCTCCCTGCCCCGTCTCTCCCTGCCCCGTCTCTCCCCCGCCCCGTCTCTCCCCCGCCCCGCCTCTCCCCGCCCCGCCTCTCCCCCGCCCCGCCTCTCCCCCGCCCCGCCTCTCCCCCGCCCCGCCTCTCCCCCGCCCCGCCTCTCCCCCGCCCCGCCTCTCCCTGCCCCGCCTCTACCCGCCCCGCCTCTCCCCCGCCCCGCCTCTCCCCCGCCCCGCCTCTCCCCCGCCCCGCCTCTCCCCGCCCCGCCTCTCCCCCGCCCCGCCTCTCCCCGCCCCGCCTCTCCCCGCCCCGCCTCTCCCCCGCCCCGCCTCTCCCCCGCCCCGCCTCTCCCCGCCCCGCCTCTCCCCCGCCCCGCCTCTCCCCCGCCCCGCCTCTCCCCGCCCCGCCTCTCCCCGCCCCGCCTCTCCCCCGCCCCGCCTCTCCCCCGCCCCGCCTCTCCCCGCCCCGCCTCTCCCCGCCCCGCCTCTCCCCGCCCCGCCTCCCCCGCCCCGCCTCTCCCCGCCCCGCCTCTCCCCGCCCCTCCCCCGCCCCGCCTCTCCCCGCCCCGCCTCTCCCCGCCCCGCCTCCCCCCGCCCCGCCTCTCCCCGCCCCGCCTCTCCCCCGCCCCGCCTCTCCCCCGCCCCGCCTCTCCCCGCCCCGCCTCTCCCCGCCCCGCCTCTCCCCGCCCCGCCTCTCCCCGCCCCGCCTCCCCCCGCCCCGCCTCTCCCCGCCCCGCCTCTCCCCCGCCCCGCCTCTCCCCCGCCCCGCCTCTCCCCCGCCCCGCCTCTCCCCCGCCCCGCCTCTCCCCCGCCCCGCCTCTCCCCCGCCCCGCCTCTCCCCCGCCCCGCCTCTCCCCCGCCTCTCCCCCGCCCCGCCTCTCCCCCGCCCCGCCTCTCCCCCGCCCCGCCTCTCCCCCGCCCCGCCTCTCCCCCGCCCCGCCTCTCCCCCGCCCCGCCTCTCCCCCGCCCCGCCTCTCCCCCGCCCCGCCTCTCCCCCGCCCCGCCTCTCCCCCGCCCCGCCTCTCCCCGCCCCGCCTCTCCCCGCCCCGCCTCTCCCCCGCCCCGTCTCTCCCCGCCCCGCCTCTCCCCCGCCCCGCCTCTCCCCCGCCCCGCCTCTCCCCCGCCCCGCCTCTCCCCCGCCCCGCCTCTCCCCCGCCCCGCCTCTCCCTGCCCCGCCTCTCCCCCGCCCCGCCTTTCCCCCGCCCCGCCTTTCCCCCGCCCCGCCTCTCCCCCGCCCAGCCTCTCCCCGCCCCGCCCCTCTCACCGCCCCGCCTCTCCCCCGCCCCGCCTCTCCCCCGCCCCGCCTCTCCCCCGCCCCGCCTCTCCCCCGCCCCGCCTCTCCCCGCCTCTCCCCCGCCCCGCCTCTCCCTCGCCCCGCCTCTCCCCGCCCCGCCTCTCGCCCCCGCCCCGTCTCCCCCACGCCCCGTCTCCCCCCCCCCGTCTCCCCCCCGCCCCGTCTCCCCCCCGCCCCGTCTCCCCCCCGCCCCGTCTCCCCCCCGCCCCGTCTCCCCCCCGCCCCGTCTCCCCCCGCCCCGTCTCCCCCCGCCCCGTCTCCCCCCCCGCCCCGTCTCCCCCCCGCCCCGTCTCCCCCCCGCCCCGTCTCCCCCCCGCCCCGTCTCTCCCCCGCCCCGTCTCTCCCCCGCCCCGTCTCTCCCCCGCCCCGTCTCTCCCCCGCCCCGTCTCTCCCCCGCCCCGTCTCTCCCCCGCCCCGCCCCCGCCCCCGCCCCGCCTCTCCCCCGCCCCGCCTCGCCCCCGCCCCGCCTCTCCCCCGCCCCACCTCTCCCCCGCCCCGTCTCTCCCCGCCCCGCCTCGCCCTTGCCCCGCCTCGCCCCGCCTCTCCCCCGCCCCGCCTCTCCCCCGCCCCGTCTCTCCCCCGCCCCGTCTCTCCCCGCCCCGCCTCTCCCCCGCCCCGTCTCTCCCCCGCCCCGCCTCTCCCCCGCCCCGCCTCTCCCCCGCCCCGCCTCTCCCCCGCCCCGTCTCTCCCCCGCCCCGTCTCTCCCCCGCCCCGTCTCTCCCCCGCCCCGCCTCTCCCCCGCCCCGCCTCTCCCCCGCCCCGTCTCTCCCCGCCCCGTCTCTCCCCGCCCCGTCTCTCCCCCGCCCCGCCTCTCCCCCGCCCCGCCTCTCCCCGCCCCGTCTCTCCCCGCCCCGCCTCTCCCCCGCCCCGTCTCTCCCCCGCCCCGCCTCTCCCCCGCCCCGCCTCTCCCCCGCCCCGTCTCTCCCCCGCCCCGTCTCTCCCCCGCCCCGTCTCTCCCCCGCCCCGTCTCTCCCCCGCCCCGCCTCTCCCCCGCCCCGCCACTCCCCGCCACGCCACTCCCCCGCCCCGCCTCTCCCCCGCCCCGCCTCTCCCCCGCCCCGCCTCTCCCCCGCCCCGCCTCTCCCCCGCCCCGCCTCTCCCCCGCCCCGCCTCTCCCCCGCCCCGCCTCTCGCCCGCCCCGCCTCTCGCCCGCCCCGTCTCTCGCCCGCCCCGTCTCTCGCCCGCCCCGTCTCCCGCCCGCCCCGTCTCCCGCCCGCCCCGTCTCCCCCCCGCCCCGTCTCCCCCCCGCCCCGTCTCCCGCCCGCCCCGTCTCTCCCCCGCCCCGTCTCTCCCCCGCCCCGTCTCTCCCCCGCCCCGTCTCTCCCCCGCCCCGTCTCTCCCCGCCCCGTCTCCCCCCCGCCCCGTCTCCCGCCCGCCCCGTCTCTCCCCCGCCCCGTCTCTCCCCCGCCCCGTCTCTCCCCGCCCCGTCTCTCCCACGCCCCGTCTCTCCCACGCCCCGTCTCACACCACGCCCCGTCCCTGCCCCCGCCCCCGCCCCCAACCCCACCCCTGCCCCCGCCCCGTCCCCGCCTCTCTCTTTCTCTCTCTGTCTCTCTCTCTCTGTCTCTCTCTCTCTGTCGCTCTCTCTCTGTCTCCCTCTTTGTCTATCTCTCCCTCTCTCTGTCTCTCTCTCGTTCTCTCTCTCTCCCTTCATCTCTGTCTCTCTCTCTCGCTCGCTGACACTCTCTGTGTCTCTCTGTCTCTTTGTGTTTCTCTCTCTCTGTTTCTCTCTCTGTCTCTCTCTTTGACTCTCTATCTGTCCCTCTCTCTCTGTGTCTCTCTCTCTGTATCTCTCTCTCTCTGTCTCTCTCTGTCTCTTTCTCTGTATTTATCTCTCTTTGTCTGTCTGTCTCTCTCTCTTTCTCTGTCTCTCTTTCTCTCCCTGTCTCTCTCTTTCTCTGTCTCTCTCTTTCTCTGAAACTCTCTCTCTCTGTCTGTCTCTCTCTGTCTCTCTCTCTCTCTCTGTCTCTCTCTGTCTTTCTCTGTATTTATCTCTCTTTGTCTGCCTGTCTCTCTTTCTCTCTGTCTCCCTCTTTCTCTGTCTCTCTTTCTCTGTCTCTCTTTCTCTCCCTGTCTCTCTCTCTCTCTGTCTGTCTCTCTCTCTCTCTCTCTCTCTCTCTGTCTCTCTCTTTCTCTGTCTCTCTCTGTCTCAACCCTCTCTCTTTGTCTCTCTGTCTCT
>NW_027592703.1:0-47345 GCF_964213995.1 Mustelus asterias
ACATAATGAAAAGTCCCAGGGCATGTCACAGGAGCATTATAAAACAAAATTCAAGCTGGACACTTGAGGAGTTGTTAGGTCATAGAATCCCCTACAGTGCAGAAAGAGGCCGTTCGGCCCATTGAGTCTGTACCGACCACAATCCCACCCAGGCCCTCTCCGTACACATTTATCCTAGTCAGTCCCCCCTGACACTAAGGGCAATTTTTAGCACGGCCAATCAACCTAACCCGCACATCTTTGGACTGTGGGAGGAAACTGGAGCATCCGGAGGAAACCCACGCAGACACGAGGAGAATGTGCAAACTCCACACAGGCAATGACCCAAACCGGGAATCGAACCCGGGTCCCTGGCGCTGTGAGGCAGCAGTGCTAACCGCTGTGCCACCGCGCCGGCCAAGGCACAGTGATGACCAAAAGCTTGGTCAAAGAGGTCGATTTTAAGGGATGTCTTAAAGGTGGAAAAATATATTTTTTTCATGGGATGGGGCGTCGCTGGCTTAGCCAGCAATTATTGCCCATTCCTCATTGAGAGGGCCAGCGAGGCCAGGAAGTGTAAGGAGGGCTTTTCAGAGCTTGAGGCCTAGGCAGCTGAAGTGAGGCCTGGTGGAGTTAGTTTTTTTTTAGTCGGGGACGCACTAGAGACCAGAATTAGAGGGGCAGAGATCTCGGAGGATTGTGCGGTTGGGGGAGTTTACAAAGATAGGGAGGGAGGCCGAGGATATGGAGGGATTTGAAAACGATTTGGTGAGAATTTGATTTGATGGGCGGCACGGTGCCACGGTGGTTAGCGCTGCTGCCTCACAGCTCCGAGGACCTGGGTCCGATTCCCGGCTTGGGTCACTGTCTGTGTGGAGTCTGCACGTTCTCCCCATGTCTGCCTGGGTTTCCTCCGGGTGCTCTGGTTTCCTCCCACACTCCAAAGATGTGCGGGTTGGGCTGATTGGCCGTGCTAAATTGACCCTTTGTGTGCCAGGATGCGTAGGTTAGAGGGATATGGGCCAAATGCGGTCAATTGGGATTAGCTTAGGGGTTTTAAAAAAAGGGCAGCATGGACAAGTTGGGCCGAAGGGCCTGTTTCCATGCTGTAAACCTCAATGACTGTATTAGCGGGGTAAATATGTGAGGTTATGGGGATAGAGCCAGGCTGGGATTGTTGTCGGGGCAGACTCGATGGGCTGAATGGCCTCCTTCTGCACTGTAGGGATTCTAAGTCTCTAAGAATTTTCAGAATCGTTGCTTGCCAGTGTCAGTCACAGCGAGCACCATGGGGGGTGGAGGGAGGGGGCGGGGGGAGAAGGGGGGTTATCGCAGACTGGGCCTCACTGCGTGTTAAGGAGCTGAATTTTGGATAAACTTTGAGTCTACGGTGGGTAAAAGGAGGACGACGGGCCAGGGGCGCCTTGGAATAGTCGAGTCTGGAGGCAACGGATGGGGGGGCAACTCTTCATGGGATGTAACACGGGGGCATTTTGCGAAGACAACTCGGCGAAAGGGGGGATTCCGTTTGAAGTACAACTGATAAAGTCGTCAAGAGTCGCAGCTGGATTTTCTTTTTACCTCGTTGCCCTTTGTTTCCCCCCCACTTGCTGTCGTAGATCAGCTCTTAAACCCCAGCGCCGGTAAGTAGAGTTGCACAGAACGGAAAGGGCTCGGAGTGTAACCATGTGGATGTAAAGTCCCGCTGCACACCCCCCACCCCCCTCCCGCCCGCACTGTCGCTGTGTTTGTCTGTACTGTCCGTGCTTTACTAGTGCTAGCGCATCAGCTGATTCATGTCTCTGCTCTCTAGAGGGTTTTATTTGAATCGAGTGTTGTTTTGCACATCCCCTCCCCGTCCCCCCTCGCTGCCTCAGCCCTCGTGTGAGGACACTATGCTGCGTTGTGTAGATATTACATTGCTTGCGCATGTGTCATCCTGAGGAACATGGTGTATTGGCTGCTTGGCTGCTCTTAGGCATAAAGGCAATGTTAACACGTGTGTGTACATGTGTGTGTGTGCGTGTGTGCCTGTACGTATGTGTGTGTGTGTGTGTGTGTGCGTGTGTGCCTGTACGTATGTGTGTGTGTGTGTGTGTGTGCGCATGTGTGTGTGTAAGGAAACGCTGTTCACAATCCCTGTGTGTGCATCTGTGTGTGCGCGTCTGTGTGTGTGCATGTCCTGTTGAAAATCAAAACTAAAACTAGATCGCATGACACACTTCCTTTCTAATTATGTCATGCTGCAATCCCTTAAAAGCACATTGCGATGGATAGGTGTTGGCCACGGGCAAGGAATATCGAGGAGATGGACAGGCGCACAAACACAGATAGATACATCCCCTGGGAGCAATCCTTGGGCACCTTATATGGATGGCGTTCAGTGGGACATCTCAAGAACCCCCTTCCCCCAACCTCCTCCCTCCCCCCCTCCCAGGAGCAGGGTTGTATGTCCACCCACTGAGCAAGTAGACCATTCCAGTGTGATAAGCCTACAAAATAAGTAAGACCAACCACCCCCAACCCACCACAAACTTCCCCCACTCCCCAACCCCCCCCCCACTCTCCTCTCTCTCCCCCCCACCCCCGCCCCCACCTCCTCCATCCACCTGCCCTAAGTGGAAAGCTGGAGTTTTTCCCGAGAGTAAACCGGAAAAAACCCTTGGTGCTGGGAGATTCCGCCAATGATGTCACCATAATCCTGGTGTCAACTGCATCACCCGTCTCGCCCCTACTCAACAGGAGGGTTGTTTCTCCAGAACTTTCCTGCTGGATTAAAGCGATTCCCGATCTCGGTTTTGCCAATATTCCCAACCAAGGAATAATCCAGGAGGTGAGGGGTTAAGAGGATAACGGCGGCCATGTTATTTTCACACACAGCCCCTCCTGCCCTTGTTCTGAGCGTGAGTACCAGCTCAGCCGAGGACAGCTCTGAGCCACATTGGCTTTGACGGGGAAAGCGCCCTCCTTTGTAGCGATGGTCTGACCCTCCTGCCTCTCTCTCTCACACAGGGAAACTGATGGGAATGAATGAAATCAAGGAGAAACTGGCCCTCCCCGAGAAATTCCAGAGTGACCACGCCATTGTCCAGTGCGTGATGTCTGTGGCTAACCTTGGCCGCGTGCCCTGCGGGTTGGAAAATGAGTACAGGTAAATGGAGGGGCCCGAGTTCAGCCAACATTTGCCTGGGTTTTACTTTTTTTGGGTGGGGAGATGGGGTAGTAGGGGCGGTGGGAGGGAGGGGGGCGGCGGTGGGAGGGAGGGGGGCGGCGGTGGGAGGGAGGGGGGGCGGCGGTGGGAGGGAGGGGGGGGCGGCGGTGGGAGGGAGGGGGGGGCGGCGGTGGGAGGGAGGGGGGGCGGCGGTGGGAGGGGGGGGCGGCGGTGGGAGGGAGGGGGGGGCGGCGGTGGGAGGGAGGGGGGGCGGCGGTGGGAGGGAGGGGGGGGCGGCGGTGGGAGGGAAGGGGGGGCGGCGGTGGGAGGGAAGGGGGGGCGGCGGTGGGAGGGAGGGGGGGCGGCGGTGGGAGGGAGGGGGGGCGGCGGTGGGAGGGAGGGGGGGCGGGCGGCGGTGGGTGGGAGCGGGGGTGCGGTGGGTGGGAGGGGGGGGCGGTGGGAGGGGGATGGGAGGGAGGGGGGGCGCGGTGGGAGGGAGGGGGGGTGCGGTGGGTGGGAGGGGGGGTGCGGTGGGAGGGAGGGGGGTGCGGTGGGAGGGGGATGGGAGGGAGGGGGGCAGTGGGAGGGTGGGGTGGAGGGGGTCTCGGGCGGTCAATGGGGGAGAATTTCAAATGGTTAAAGAAATACTCTAGAGATGGGATTTTCCCGGGTGCTCGACTTTCCTCCCACACTCCAAAGATGTGCGGGATTCGGAGCGGGAAGGGGCGGACCATGCAAAGGTCTATTGACCTCGGGCGGGATTTTCCGGTCTTTGGCCGAGCGCGACCGGATAATCCTGTCCGAGATCTCAAATTTCAAACAATCACAATGATTTACACTACAGGAGCTAAGAGGGTGCTGGTTGGTTAGCTACATTGACTCTGATTGGTCAAGGCATTGCTTTTAAGTTTATTTAAAGTTTATTTATTAGTGTCCCTTGGTATTCAAAGATGTGCAGGTTAGCACTGCTGCCTCACCGCGCCGGCGGCCTGGGTTCGATCCCTAGCTTGGGTCACTGTCCGGAGTCTGCAATTGAAGTTACCGTGAAAATCCCCCAGTCGCCACACTCCGGTGCCTGTTCGGGTACACTGAGGGAGAATTTAGCACGGCCAATGCACCCTAACCAGCACGTCTTTCGGACTGTGGGAGGAAACCGGAGCACTCGGAGGAAACCCACGCAGACACGGGGAGAACGTGTAGACTCCGCACAGACAGTGACCCAACCCAAGTCCCTGGCACTGTGAGGCAGCAGTGCTAACCACTGTGCCACCCTGCCGCCCACTACTATGTAGCTTAGGTGGATCAGACATGGTAAATTGCCCTTTAGTGTTCCAAGATGTGTAGGTTAAGTGGATTGGCCACGATCAATGTGCATGGTTACAGGATTAGGGCGGGGGATTGGGCCTAGGTCGGGTGATCTATCGGGAGAGTCAGTACCGACTCGATGGGCCCAATGGTCTCTTGTGCACTGTAGGGATTCTATGGTAAGAGGGCAGGAGTGCAGGACATTAACATGGATGAGTTTCAGTAGAGTAGAACTGTCCTATCAAAGCATTGGCACTAATCTACCCAAGTGCTGAGAGACCCATCACAGCACTCAGGAATGCCCCCAAGGGGTTGATAGGCTCCAAGCCCAAACCAAGACTCAGAGCTAGACTTTGCTGAGAGACTTAGAATCACAGAGTCCCTACAGCGCAGAAAGAGGCCATTCAGCCCATTGAGTCTGCACCGACCACAATCCCACCCAGGTCCTATTCCTGTAACCCCACATATTTACCCTACTAATTCCCCAACATGAGGGTCAATTTAGCATGGCCAATCCTCCCAACCCGCACATCTTTGGAGTGTGGGAGGAAAGCAGAGCACCCGGAGGAAACCCACACAGACACTGGGAGAATGTGCAGACTCCACACAGACAGTGACCCAAGCCGGGAATCGATTTGATTTGTTTTATTATTGTCATGTGTATTAGTTTACAGTGAAAAGTATTGTTTCGTGCGCGCAGACATGGGGAGAACATGCAAACTCCGCACAGACAGTGATCCGAGGCCGGAATTGAACCCGGGGCCCTGGCGCTGTGAAGCAGCAGCGCTAATCACTGTGCCCCCGATTTCTATGTGTTTCTTTGAAATAGAAAATGAACCAATCAACAGATTAACAAGGGGTGGCACAGTGGTTATCACCGCTGTCTCGCAGCGTCAGGGACCCAGGTTCGATTCCAGCCTCGGGTCACTGTCTGTGCGGAGTCTGCACGTTCTCCCCGTGTCTGCGTGGGTTTCCTCCGGGTGCTCCGGTTTCCTCCCACAGTCCGAAAGACGTGCTGGTTAGGGTGCATTGGCCGTGCTAAATTCTCCCTCAGTGTACCCCGAACAGGTGCCAGAGTGTGGCGACTGGGGGAATTTCACAGTAACTTCATTGCAGTGTTAACGTAAGCCTACTTGTGACGCTAATAAATAAACTTTAAACATCCTCTCAAAGGGACACTATACCAAAAAATAATTTAGCTAATTGAATTAATAATCCCCGTATCTGTGGTCATTTAATAAGACAAAACCTAAAAGATCGATCGACACATTAAGAAGCTGACAGCCCCCATCCACTATTTATACATTTCTAAACCAAACAAATAATTAGTAAATTAAACAAAAATCATAGAATCCCTACAGTGCAGAAGGAGGCCATTCAGCCCATCGAGTCTGCACCGACCACAATCCCACCTAGGCTCTATCCCCGTAACCCCACATATTTACACTGCTAGTCCCCCTAACCTTTTTTTTATTAGTGTCACCAGTAGGCTTACATTAACACTGCAATGAAGTTACTGTGAAAATTCCCTAGTCGCCACACTGCGGCGCCTGTCCGGGTACACTGAGGGAGAATTTAGCACGGCCAATCCACCTAACCCCCACATTTTGGACTGTGGGAGGAAACTCACGCAGACACGGGGAGAACGTGCAGAGCCCACACAGACAGTGACCCAAGCCGGGAATCGAACCCGGGTCCACTGTTAATCGTTTTGTATTTTAACATAAGTACAATGCTATCTACAAAAGGGCAGGTTCAGGAGGCAGAGTACCTCATTGTTAAAATCAAAATCAGTGTGGAGGGGGGGATGGGGGGGGGGAGGGGGTTCACTGAAAGCTTGGTCATAGAGATGGAGGAGAGAGCGAGAGGCAGTGTGGTTGGAGGGAATACCAAAGGAAGTAAGCGGCACGGGGTAGCACGGTGGCACAGTGGTTGGCACTGCTGCCTCACAGTGCCAGGGACCCGGGTTCGATTCCCTCACTGTCTGTGTGGAGTTCGCACATTCTCCCCGTGTCTGCGTGGGTTTCCTCCGGGTGCTCTGGTTTCCTCCTACACTCCGAGGACGTGTGGGTTAGGTTCATTGACCTGAATAGGCGCCGGACTGTGGCGACTAGGGGCTTTTCACAGTAACTTCATTGCAGTGTGACACCAGTCGGAGGGATTTCATTCCGAGGGATTTCAGTCCGAGGGTCTCGCTCTTCCGTTGGGATCTGCGATGTCCGATTAACCCACCCGCAGGCCGACTGACCCACTTTGCCTCCTCTTCCCTGATAGGTTCGCTGCCCGAACGGTGAGCGGTGGCGCTTTGGTTCTCGTTACCCTGGTGACCAAAGATGGCGGCGCTGCCCAGCTGACGGTCAACTGTGAGAAGATGGTGATTGGCACGATGATGGTGAAAGACATCATGCAGGCGCTGACCCAGTGAGGCAGCTTGCCCACCTTGTGGGGTTAGGGAGGGGGGGGGGTGGGTGCGGGAGGGGATGTGTTTGGGGGGGCTTGTGGGGAAGTCCATCTTAGCTCTTGTTGTCCACAACCCTCGAGCTGCTTAATAAACCACTGACGGCAAATGCAACAGCCCAACAGGAAGAACGGAACGCCTTCACTCAGTTACGAGGGGGATTCCTTCTCCCGTTGGGGCTGCCATCCCTCCAGGATTGGCCTGGAATTTCCAGGAATTGGAGATGAATCTCCAGGATGTTGCAACTTTGGAGAAAAACCATCCGGATGTTCCGTGCATTTTTCCCCCCATTTTCTTTGAACATTTTTCCTCACCAGATAATAAAAAATATTGAAAATGTGGGAGGGCGGGGCTGGGGGAAAGGTTGCTTGGTTGGCGATCAAGCATCGTCCAATCAGGTGATGAGTCTTTGAGCTTTCCAATTGGTCCTGTCCAGAGGAAGATTCGAATCCTATTGGTGGTCAGAGCCCCTGAATTTAGACTCCGCCCCCCTCCTCCCAGTTCTATTTGAGACATTGGCTGCAGTGAGGTCATAGAATCCCTACAGAGCAGAAGAGGCCATTCAGCCCATTGAGTCAGCACCAACTCTCCAACAGAGCATCTTACCTAGGCCTTCTCCCCCGCCCCATCCCTGTAACCGTGGCTAATCCGTTCAACCTGGACATCCTGGGACACTAACGGGCAATTTAGCTTGGCCAATCCACCTAACCTGCACATTGTTGGATGATGTTAACTCTGTGGGATTTTCCTCACTCGTGCTTACTTCCTTTGATATTCCCTCCAATCAACAGCACTGCCTCTGGCTCCTCCATTAAGACCTTACCCGATCTCTATGATCAAGCTTGTAGCGAACCCCCAACCCCTCCTCACTAGGGTCTCCTGATTTTAACAATGAGGTACTCCACTTCCTGAACCTGCTCGCGTGTAGAATTGTGAATGTTTAGAAATGGGTTGTCTATGTGACGTTCTGGGCCTAAGCTGAATGGGTTACAGAGACTCCATCTTATGATCTACACCTTCCCACTCAATAGCCCCACACACGCTGCCTGTCGCAGTGAGAGTCAATGTTTCTCATTTTGGTGGTGAAGATTTTTTTCCAAAAACGATTTTCTGAATAGACAGTGCAGAAGGAGGCCATTCGGCCCATCACGCCTGCACCAACCCTCCAACAAAGCACCCCACCCAGGCCCTATTCCCGTAATCCCATATATTTACCCCACTAATCCCCCTAACTCTCACATCATTGGAGTGTGGGACGAAACTGGAGCACCCGGAGGAAACCCATGCAGACACGGGGAGAACGTGCAGACTCCACACAGACAGTCTCTCGAGGGATTGAACCCGGGTCCCTGGCGCTATGAGGCAGCAGTGCTAACCACCGTGCCGCTCCTATACAACAACAATTTTGAAAACCGTTGCTGCCTTTTATTGAGAGATTTTTTATTTGAGATGATAAATTCCTCAATTTCCTCTCGATTTGAGAATTCCTCGGGTGTCACCTCACTGGCAGAAGCTAAAGCCAGCCCCTTCCCTGGGCCTTAGGAATGCTGGGATTATGGTGGGCACTTGCCTCTTCTCCGAGATAGCAGTCTCTCTGTCCCTGGGCAACCCTGAGACAGGAAGCACTCCCTCCCCTCGAAGATGAGACCCAATGGTGAGAGCCAGTATTGAGGTAGGGTCATGTGAGATACTTCAGGCGTGAGTCGGAGGCAGAGGAATTGGGTTTGAGTGGAAGTTGTCTGAAATGGGAAGCCAGGGAACAGGCCTGGGATTGGGATTGGGCTGAGAGAGAGGTCGATGGGGAGTAGACGGGTAAAGATTTATCCACAACAATCACTCTGATTGATGATACGGACGACCATGCACTAATCAGGCGGTGGCGTAGTGGTGTTGTTGCTGGACTAGTAATCCAGCGACTCAGGGTAACGCTCTGGGGACCTGGGTTCGAATCCTGCCACGGCGGATGGTGAAATTTAAATTCAAATTTTAAAAATTGGAAAAAATCTGGAACTGAAATTTAGGGCGCACAGTGGTTAGCACTGCTGCCTTACAATGCCAGGGACCTGGGTTCGATTCCCAGCTTGGGTCACTGCCTCCGCCCCCGCCCCCGCCCACACATTCTTCCCGTGTCTGTATGGGTTTCCTCCGGGTGCTCTGGTTTCCTCCCACAGTCCAAAGATGTGTGGGTTAGGTTGATTGGCCGTGCTAAATTGCCCCTTAGTGTCAGGGGACCAGCTAGGGTAAATACCGGGTTTCGAGGATAGAGTCGAGGTAGGATTGTTGTCAGTGCAGTCTCGATGGGCTGAATGGCCTCCTCCTGCACCACAGGGATTCTATGTGGCTTCCGTTGCCAATAAGATGATTAGAACAAAGGAGCTTTGGATCGCACGGATCCAAGAACTTAATAGATTTCTCGTGAGACAATAGTTTAAATTATACCAAAGAACCTCCAACCCAATGCTCTGAATAAAATACTAGTCAATCGTCCATGATGTTTCACACGGAGTCCGAGCGTAATCTTTAGATGAAGTGGGTTTGTTAAGAGTTATTAATTGGACTGAAGACGCCTTTCAAAGCCCCATTTGAGAGTCAAAAGTTTTGGGTGGGATTTTCTGACCACGCTCGCCCCAAAACTGGAAAATCCTACCCGAGGTCAACGGATCTTTGTTTGGTCTGCCCCGGCCCCCGCCCCCTACGATTCCCGTGGCGGGACGGGAAAATTCCGGTGTTTGTCTTTTTTCTGTTTCCTTCACAAACCTTTCGTTTATGGTGGAAACTGTCCATGTAAACGTCACGCTGTAATGAGACCCTCCCACCCCTGGTGACACTGCAGCCTCCACCAGCTTGAGTCTAAAAGTGCGGGATCTGCGTGGACATTCTGTGGCAGCCGTGAGATAACGGTGGCCAAGTCTGCGTTGGACATTGCAGTTGCTGTCTCCCGTGTTGGGTCAACATTGCAACAAAACTGGAGTGTCCATTCCAGAGTGTAAACCTGGGCAATATTTATGGATATCTTGAGCGGCCCAACCACCAGGATCCCTCTCTTGAAAACCCCCCTCCCAACCCCCTGAGGCTTGGACCAAAGGACTGTTGAGGACTACATTTGACACTGGCTTTGATGCTAGAAAGATGGCATACATTTGGAATAGGAGCACAAGTAGGCCATTCAGCCCCTCGAGCGTGAACCACCATTCCTCCTGGCAATGGGGAGGTGATGGGTATTATCGCTAGACTATTAATTCAGAAACTCAGCTAATATTCTGGGGACCCAGGTTCGAATCCCGCCACAGCAGATGGTGGAATTTGAATTCAATACAAAATATCTGGAATTAAGAATCTACCATGAAACCATTGTCGGAAAAACCCATCTGGTTCACTAATGTCCTTCAGGGAAGGAAATCTGCCGTCCTTACCCGGTCTGGCCTACATGTGACTCCAGAGCCACAGCAATGTGGTTGACTCTCAACTGCCCTCCAAGGGCAACTAGGGATGGGCAATAAATGCTGGCCCAGCCGGCGACGCCCATGTCCCACGAATGAATAAAGAAAAATCAATAAGATCATAGCTGATTTATTTGTGTTTAGAGTTCCACATTCCCCATCTAATCCCAATAATCTTAGATTCCCTTGACTAACAAGAATCTACCGAGCTTAGCCTTAACAATATTCAGTGCCCCCCCCTCACCCCCGGCCTCCAGCACCATCTGAGGCAAAGATCCATAGTCACACCACCCACTGAGAGAGAAGAAAATCTCCTCATCTCTCAGATATTTGGACATTCTTTCAGCTTCACTCCAGTAGTTTTTCCTCATAGAATCCTGACGGTGCAGAAGGAGGCCATTCGGCCCATCGAGTCTGCACCGACCACAATCCCACCCTGGCCCTATCTCCAGAACCCCACATATTTTACCCTGTTAGTCCCCCTGACATTAAGGGGCAATTTTAGCATAGCCAATCAACCTAACCCGCACATCTTTGGAGTGTGGGAGGAAACCCAGGCAGATATGGGGAGGACGTGCAGACTCCACACAGACAGTGACCCGAGCCGGGAATCGAACTCGGGTCCCTGGTGCAGTGAGGCAGCAGTGAGTGCCACTGTGCCGCCCACAAGGCAATGGAAGTTTATGCCCACGGCTACAAGAGTGCCTCATGAGCTGCAGAGACTGCGTACTGCGCGTCTTGGGTCTAACGGCCACCAGGTTACTCTGAAGCTTTAACCCGGGAATGTGAGTGACCGAGTTTCCCTGCATCACCAGGAGGAGGCGCACTTGCCAATAGAGGGGCTGTGTACTGACAGAGTGAGAGAGAGACTCTCACACTCGGTTCCCCTATTCATGCCAGCCAGTGGTTTAGGCTGATAAGCCGCAAGCTAGCACTCAGGAGGCAGGAGACTGTCTTCACCCACACATCACATCAACCTGTTGGATACTCCGACACAGGCAATTCCCGTCACAAATGTGGAAAACTGGGATTTATATCATGGAAAATTGTTTTTTAATTTGGAGATAGCTGCAAATGGAACACTCCACTATCTGAAAAATCTTCTGCACTATTCTTATTCAAATTTGGTACAGGACTGCACATCTTTGTCAATGATTGGCATCCCTTCCTCAAACATTCACTCCCCGCACAGTGGCAGCAGTGTGTACCATCTACAAGATGCACTGCAGCAACTCACCAAGGTTCCTTAGGCAGCACCTTCCAAACCCACGATCTCTACCGTCTGGAAGGACAAGGGCAGCAGAGACATGGGGAACACCCCCACCTGGAGGTTCCCCTCCAAGCCACTCACCATCCTGACTTGGGAATATATCGGCCGTTCCTTCTCTGTCGCTGGGTCAAAATCCGGGAACTCCCTCTCCAACAGCACACCTCGTGGGCTGCAGCGATTCAAGAAGGCAGCTCACCACCACCTTCTCAAGGGCAACGAAGGATGGGCAACAAAAGGCTGGCCTAGCCAGCGACACCCATAAATGAATTTTAAAATGTTTTATCACATTTTCTTGAACGTTATTATATTTAATTTGTTCTGAACTCTTCAGAAACAGAAAGCATGCGAGCATTACATCCCTCTGAACGAAACCCTTAACCCCTTGACAAATGGGGCCACGTGTAGCTGTTTAATAAAAGTCCCACTGAACAAAATTGATTGTTGTAATCACAACTGGAAGATAAAATGGGAATCTGGCCAAATGTTTAGCAATTGAGAAAAATTAAGATGTCTTTTGAACAAAGAAAATGATTATACGTTGGTTCTCATGTCATACACTGTGGTACATATTCTCAAGCTGCCGGCGTTGGACTGGGGTAAACACAGTAAGGAGTCTAACAACACCAG
This sequence comes from Mustelus asterias, assembly GCF_964213995.1. NCBI lineage: Eukaryota > Metazoa > Chordata > Chondrichthyes > Carcharhiniformes > Triakidae > Mustelus > Mustelus asterias. The sequence continues at coordinate 12,231 of NW_027592703.1, forward strand.
GTTAAAGTCCAACAGGTTTATTTGGTAGCAAATCTGTTGGACTTTAACCTGGTGTTGTTAGACTCCTAACATATTCTCAACACAGGCTCTGTATGCCTCACCATAGAGTCATACAGCACAGAAACAGGCCATTCATAGAAACTTAGGAGGAACATAGAAGCAGGAGGAGGCCATTCGGCCCTTTGAGCCTGTTCTGCCATTCATTTTGATCATGGCTGGTCATCGAATTCAATATCCTGATTCCCCCCATATCCCTCGATCCCTTTAGCCCCAAGAACTATATCTAATTCCTTCTTGAAATCACACAACGTTTTGGCCTCATTCTGTGGGAGTGAATTCCACACGTTCACCACCCTCTGGGTGAAGAAATGTCTCCTCACCTCAGTCCTAAAAGGTTTACCCCTTATCCTCAAACTATGACGCCCTAATTCTGGACTCCCCCACCATCGGGAACATTCTTTCTGAATCCACCCCGTTAGAATTTTTTAAGTTTCTATTCATCGTCCAAAGGCCTGGTACTAATTTTCAAACAGCGAGCAGATCCTAGTAAAGAAAGCCGAGAGCAGCTGCGGAGGAAGGAATGTGTTGGCGAGTCTCTCTCCACCTTTCACACATCCATGGGGTGAGAAAGAGGAACCACACTTAGAGGGTCTATGGCGGGTTGAGGCCGCACCCCTTTGTCAGAATAATTGGTCGAGGATTCGGGCTGTCGTGAGGGTTTAGAGTTTTTGCACCTCCCCCAACCCCCCCTCCCCTTGAAAGATGTGAAAAATAGAATAGAATCCCTACAGTGCAGAAGGAGGCCATTCAGCCCATCGGGTCTGCAGCGACAACAATCCCACCCAAGCCTATCCCATAATCCCACATATTTACCCAGCTAATCTCCTTGACACTAAGGGTCAATTTAGCATAGCCAATCAACCCAGCTCGTACATCTTTGGACTGTGGGAGGAAACCTACGCAGACATGGGGAGAATGTGCAAACTCCGCACAGACAGTGACCCAAGCCGGGAATCCTGGGATATAGTGGCTATGAGGTAACACCGTTGTAGAGACGGTAATGAAATTCTGATTTCCCTCCCGGCCAACCCCTTCTCCCTGTTGCCAAGGGTGAGAGAAAGGCTGTGGAGAAAAAGGCCTTGTTCCTGCACACAGTATTTCCTGCGTAACTAGTTCCTTGTTGATTTGTTGGTGTTGTTGTTCCAGTGGCTGTGTTTGGTTGTGTGGTATTCCATGACTGTCTACATGACTGCTTGGGCACATTAACTTATTGTACAAAACCTTCAATTAAAAAGCTGCTGGAAAACCCAAGCGCTGGCGAGTCTGGCATTTATTCATTGACGTGGGTTCCAATCTCTCCTGTGCTAGGAACGCAATATGGTCCATCCTGCATTAACTGGTTCAACAATGTGTTATATCCAAGTGTGTCCGTAGAATTCCTACAGTGCAGAAGGAGGCCATTTGGCCCATCGAATCTGCACCGACAACAATCCCACCCAGGCCCCACCCCTGTAACCCCACGTATTTACCCTGCCAATCTCCCTGACACTAAGGGGCAATTTAGCATGGCCAAGCCACCCAACCTACACATCTTTAGACGCCAAGGGGCAATTTAGCATGGCCAATCCGCCTAACCTGCGTATCTTTGGACACTAAGGGGCAATTTAGCATGGCCAAGCCACCCAACCTACACATCTTTGGACACTAAGGGACCCGGAGGAAACCCACGCAGACACGGGGAGAATGTGCAAACTCCACATAGTGACCCGAGGCCATGAAGCAGCAGTGCTAACCACTATGCCACCCTGCCGCAACCTTGTGGTTCATCACAGAATTGTTACAGGGCAGAATGAGGCCATTCGGCCCATCTTGTCTGCACTGGCTCTCCAAACGACTATCCTGCCTTAGTTCCATTCCCCTGCCTTTTCCCCGTACCCGCTGCACATTGTTTTTATTCAAATAATCATCTAACGCCCTCTCGAATGTCTCGATTGAACCTGCCTCCTCCACACTTCCAGGCAGAACATTCCAGACCCCAACCACTCACTGGGTGAAAAAAAATTTCTCATTTAACATTTTGCAAATCACTTTAAATCTGTGTCCCTCTCGTTCTTGATCCTTTTACGAATGGGAACAGTTTCTTTCTGTCCACTCTGTCCAGCCCCCTCATGATTTTGAACATCTCTATCAAATCTCCTCTCAGCCTTCTTCTCTCCAAGGGGAACAGTCCCAACCTCTCCAATCTATCCTCATCACTGAAGTTTCTCATCCATGGAACCATTCTTGTAAACGTCTTCTGCACTCTCTCCAATGTGTTCACATCCTTCCTATAGTGCGGCCCAGAACTGTGCACAATACTGCAGCTGAGGTCTAACTAGTGTCTTGTATAAATTCAGCATAACCTCTGTGCTACGCCCCTATTAATAAAGTCCAGGATACTGTGTGCTTTATTAACTGCTCTCTCCACATGTCCTGCCACCTTCAGTAATCTATGCACATATACACACCCTGCTCCCTATGCTCCTGCCCCCTTTACAGTGGACAACACTTTAAAAGTACATGCTTGGCTATAAAGCACTTACAGACTCGCTGTGATTGTAAAGGGTGCGTTTTAAACGTCACTGCCCCTGGGGCTTGAGTGCGGGTCCATGCCCAGGATTCATCACCAGATTCCTCAGCTCGGATTGGATGCCAACTCCCCATGAGAGGTTCCCATTGGCGAAGACATTCTGGAGGCTTGCTCCCCAAAAATCAGCTCTGGTCGAGGGGGTGATGGGCAGACTGGGCCTTCTGTGGTTCCCCCCATGCAAACACAGTAGTTAAAGAAGCCCACCAACTTCTACTCTCTCAGAAGACTAAGGAAATTTGGCATGTCAGCTACGACCCTCACCAACTTTTACAGATGCACCATAGAAAGCATTCTGTCTGGTTGCATCACAGCTTGGTATGGCTCCTGTTCTGCCCAAGACCGCAAGAAACTACGAAGGGTCATGAATGTAACCCAATCCATCACGCAAACCAGCCTCCCATCCATTGACTCTGTCTACACCTCCCGCTGCCTCAGAAAAGCAGCCAGCATAATCAAAGACCCCACACACCCCGGACATTCTCTCTTTCACCTTCTTCCACTGGGAAAAAGATACAAAAGTCTGAGGTCACGTACCAACTGACTCAAGAACAGCTTCATCCCTGCTGCCGTCAGACTTTTGAATGGACCCACCTCGCACTAAGTTGATCTTTCTCTACACCCTAGCTATGACTGTAACACTACATTCTGCACCCTCTCCTTTCCTTCTCTATGAAGGTATGCGCTGTCTGTATAGCGCGCAAGAAACAATACTTTTCACTGTATGTTAATACATGTGACAATAATAAATCTAATCTAATCAAATCAATCCCAGTGATTCTACAAGGGTAAGTGCAGATGAGGGAGGCCATTCAGCCCATCTAAACTTAACGAGCCAAAAAAAAGGTGATCGAGACCACTGTGGCTCCATGAGTAATGGGGCAATTGGCATTAACTGGTTCATGCCCACTCGGGACATTTGCCAATAATGGAGGCACAGGAATCCATATAGCGGGGAATAATGATAGTTGGTAAAGTGGAGGAATAATTTTAAGGTGCGTTAGACCAGCATTTTGAAACAAATCACTTTAATCCCAATAAGGAAGAGACTTTGCCCCACTCGCTGCTGCAGGGTCTGATCCCAAGAAGTTTCCTTGTCTGGGGAGGGATTGACTGATGCACCATCAATCGAGCAAAGACTAGTTTGTATGCAAGAACAAATAGGCTTTTATTAGCAAAAGACTTGGAGCACACCCATGCTGATGAACTGGTCCAGACTGAGGCAGGGGGGTGGGGAGCAGTCGCCTTTATACCTGGACCGGGGGGGGGGAGGAGTCTCGGGTAGGGCCGGCAGGGATGTGTCCAGGCATGTCACATATACAGGTAATAAGCTAACAGTGGTTTACCATCAATTGCGTCCGGGGTATATTTAGCCCTGAATGGAGTGTTCAAGTTCGTTGGTAGCAAATCAACAGTAAACTCTTGTCTTTGCGGAGAAGATTCTCCCCGTGTCTGTGTGGGTTTCTTCCGGGTGCTCCGGTTTCCTCCCACACTCCAAAGATCTGCAGGTTAGGTGGATTGGCCATGCTAAAAATTGCCCCTTAGTGTCCAAAGATGTGCAGGTTAGATGAATTGGCCATGCTAAATTGCCCCTTAGTGTCTAAAGATGTGCAGGTTAGGTGGATTGGCCATGCTAAATTGCCCCTTAGTGTCCAAAGATGTGTAGGTTAGGTGGTTTGGCCATGGTAAATGCGCGGGGTTATGAGCATAGGGTGAGGGGGGAAGCCTGGATAAGATGCTTCATCGGAGAGTCGGTGCAGACTCGATGGGCTGAATGGCCTCCCTGTGCATTGTAGAGATTCTACAGTTTCTAAGGTGGGTAGGAGGCCTTCATGGAGCAGTCAAAGTCACTTTGCCTCCTGGAGAAGGATAATTATCATGTAGCCCGAGCAGTATGGTCAATATTGGCTTTAGAAACCACCCCATGAAACTGCAATTGAAGCCAAATAGAATTGGCTCAGGGACAGGGCTGAGGGGCAGAATATTAACGACAAGTATTTTTCTATGTCCAAACACACAGGGAACCATCAGTATGGTAATGGAGTTGCAATTGGAACTCAATGTTCTGCCATAACAGCCCGCACTTAAAGTGATGAAATATAAGAGACCTTTCTCCAAACAGTTCTGTACATTTAAATCATTACTTTGTGTCATTTAACTCCTCATGGTCAGCTATCAAAAATATTTGAGACGAGTGACGCTCGGTGTTGAGTCTATGAAGCATTCCGTCCTGTTGCATGGTCATCTGAAGAACAATCCCTGGCGCACGGGGGTTCAAATGCAGACTTAACCCTTGCCTTACGTTAACTTTGGCTCAGTGAGTCGCACCCTTGTTTCACGGAGATTGTGGGATCAAATCCCACTCCGGAAACACAAAGACAAAATCTACGCTGAGGCTAGGTTGAAAGAATGCTCGACTATCAGGGGCAGCACGGTGGCACAGTGGTTAGCACTGCTGCCTCACAGTGCCAGGGACCCAGGTTCGATTCCTGGCTTGGGTCATTGTGTGGAGTTTGCACGTTCTCCCCGTGTCTGCGTGGGTTTCCTCTCACACTCCAAAGACGTACAGGTTAGGTGGATTGACCATGCTAAATTGTCTCTTAGTGTCCAATGATGTGCGGGTTAGGTGGATTGGTCATGCTAAATAGCCCCTTAGTGTTCAAAGATAAGTAGGCTTGGTTGATTGGCCGTGCTAAATTGCCTCTTAGTATCAGGGGTATTAGCAGGGTGAATACATGAGGTTACAGGAATAGGGCCTGAGTGGGATTGAAGTCGGTGCAGACGCGATGGGCCAAATGGCCTCCTTCTGCACTGTAGGGATTCTATGATTTATCTCGGATTCCTGATCTTTGTGTCATGGTCAGCGCCAGAAGCTGATTGTGAATTCGGCTTGGCATTTGCGAAGCGCCATATTTGTTATCCCCTCCGCCGTTTGTGTGCCAGTCTATTCCTGTGCCCCTAGCCACCCCTGACCCCACTGCACCCAGACTGGCGCAAAGCACCCAAGCCAAAGTCCAGCAGAATTCAAAGCCTGGCATGGCCTCCCTCCCAAGGCTGCTGGCTTTGAGCGAGTGAGTGTATTGGCTTTTGGATGAGATAGTTTTAAACAAGAATCTGTCAGCACTGTTCGGAGGACATAGAAGATGGCGTGACACTGTTGCGCAGAAGAGCAGAGTCGCTCTCCCCTCCGTATCCTGATCGATATTTACTCCTCAGCCATAGAATCCCTACAGCGCAGAAGGAGGCCATTCAGCCCATGCAGTCTGCCCTGACCCTTCAACAGTGCATTTTATCCAGGCCCTATCCCCGTAACCCCATGGAGTTATCCCCTCTAATCCCCCTATCCTATGGGCGGCACGGTGGCACAGTGGTTAGCATTGCTGCCTCACAGTGCCAGGGATCCAGGTTCAACTCCTGGCTTGGGTCGCTGTCTGTGCGGAGTCTGCACGTTCTCCCCTGTGTCTGCGTGGGTTTCCTCCGGGTGCTCCGGTTTCCTCCCACAGTCCGAAAGACGTGCTGGTTAGGTGCGTTGACCGTGCTAAATTCTCCCTCAATGTACCCGAACAGGCACCGGAGTGTGGCAACTAGGGGATTTTCACAGTAATTTCATTGCAGTGTTAATGTAGCATACTTGTGACACTAATAAATAAACTTTTCTTTGGATACTAATGGAGCAATTTAGCACGGCCAATGCACCTAACCCACACATCTTTGGACTGTGGGAGGAAACCGGAGCACCCGGAGGAAACCCACGCAGACACAGGGAGAACGTGCAGACTCCACACAGACAGTGACCCAAGCCAGGATTGAACCCGGGTCCCTGGTGCTATGAGGCAGCGGTGCTAACCACTGTGCCACCAACATCGCTAATACAAAAGCTGGTCACTGTTACAATGGTATTTATGGGATCTTGCTCTGCACAAATTGGCTGCCTCATTTTGTACATAACCACAGTTACTGCACTTCCCAAGTACTTCATTGGTTGCAAAGTGCTTTGGGATGGCCAAAGATCAAGAAACAGGCAAGTTCTATATTTTACACTCACCCGAGTGGGCAAATGATAGCATTGGGATTCCCAATGGGCTTCTGATCTAGAAATGTGAGTTCAAATCCCGTCAAGGCTACAGTGAAAATTTATATTCAACTAATTAACTCAATCTGAAACATACTTGTGATATGGCAACTGCTAGATTATTGTAGAAACCTATTTTTTTATCACCATTGCCCCTTAAGGAAGGAAACCTGCCACCTTTACCCGGTCTGGCCTATATGGGATTTGAGACCCACAAAAAGCTGGTTGATTCTTAACTGCCCCTGAAATGACCTTGGAAGCCTCTCAAGTGTCAAAAATGCCCCTCACCCCCTCCTCAGGGGCTCAGAGCTGGGCAATAAATGTCCACCTTGCTCATGATGCTAACATCACGTGATTTATTCATTTAATGGGCTATGGGCATCGCTGGCTGAACCCAGCATTTATTGCCCATCCCTAACCGTCCTCCGTTTCAGAGAACAGTTGAGAGTCAACCACATTGCTGTGGCTCTGGAGTCACAAGTAGGCCAGACCGGGTAAGGACAGAAGATTTCCTTCCCTAAAGGACATCAGTGAACCAGATGGGTTTTTCCAACAATCGACAATGGTTTCATGGTCATCGGTAGATTCTTAATGCCAGATTGTTATAGAATTTAGATTTCACCAGCGACCTTGGGAGGGTTTGAACTCAGATCTTGCTCTCGGCCTCTGGATTACCAGTCCAGTGACAATACCACTGTGCCACTGCCTCCCTGATTAAATAAACTAACGTACCCAGCCTGGTTAATCACAGAGGGGAGAGTGACTGCCCTTGACATCATCAAGGCCGCATTCGACTGAGTGCGGCATCGAGGAGCCTGAGCAATCCTGGAGTCAATGGGAATCAGGGGAAAACTCTCCAATGGTTGGAGTCATGCCCGGCACAAAGGAAGATGGTTGTGGTGGATGGAGGTCAATCATCTCAGCCCCAGGACATCACTGCAGGTGTGAAGTTATACGAACTAAGGAATAGCATGATGGGAAAATTGGTCAGCTATTTGGTACAATATAAGCAAGACTGACTCTGCATAACTTAAGGCTGTATGAGTAAATAAAACAAGATAAGGGTCAGGGATGACGGAGTCACCGACCTTCTTCTGTTACATCAAAGGGCAAGATAAGGGTATGAATGATGAGACAAAGAGTTCTAGGAGGTCAGCAAGTTGTGCCATGATTAATGATATTGCTCATGATTCTATTACTAATCGAATTCCTGAATAAGCTCTAGTCACGCAAACTGACAATGATTATGTATAAATACTGAACTGTTTCTTTCTGTAAGCGCGGACTTGAGGAGGAATTAGCAAGTTGTACCAACTGCTCTCTGAACTCAAGTTTTCAGCCAAAACTGCATAAATAAACACTAGTTGTTTTGTCGGAACGAACTTTGTTGAGTTTTTCTATCACAGTCGAGGAGCAGGAAAGTTTCTACTTCAACACAGGAGTCCCTCAGGGTAGCGACCTGGGCCCCACCACCTTCAGCTGCTTCATCAATGAGCTTCCTTCCATCATAAGGTCAGAAGTGGGGATGTTCGCCGATGATTGCACAAATGTTCAGCACCATTTAGGACTCCTCAGATACTGAAGCAGTCCATGTTCAAATGCAGCAAGACCTGGACAATATCCAGGCTTGGGCTGATCAGTGGCAAAGTAACATTTGTGCCAGACGAATGCCAGGCAGTGACCAGGTCCAACAAGAGAGAATCTTAACCATTCGCCTTGACGTTGAATGGCATTGCCATTGCTGAAACTCCCCACCATCAACATCTTGGGGATTATAATTGACCAGATAGTTAACTGGACTTGCCATATGAATAGTGGGGCCACAAGACAGGTTCGGAATCCTGCGGTGAGTAACTCACCTCCTGACTCCCCAAACCCTGTCCACCATCTACAAGGCATCAGGAGTGTGATGGAATATTCTCCACTTGCCTGGATGGGTGCAGTTCCAACAACACTCAAGAAGCTCAACACCATTCAGGGCAAAGTAGCCCACTTGATTGGCACCCCTTACACAAACATTCACTCCCTCCACCACCGATGCACAGTGGCTGCCATATGTACCATCTACAAGATCCCAATTCACCCTTCAATAGAATCTACTGAACCCTCGTCTTCCATCCAGAAGGACAAGGGCAGCAGATACATGGGAACACCACCACCTGCAGGTTCCCCTCCAAGCCACTCACCATCCTGACTTGGAAATATATCGGCCGTTCCTTCGCAGTCGCTGGGTCAAAATTCCAGAACTCCCTCCCTAACACCACTTGGACTGCAGCGGTTCAAGAAGGCAGCTCACCATCACCTTCTCAAGGGCAACTGGGGATGGGCAATAAATGCTGGCCAGCCAGCAACGCCCATGTCCCATAAAAGAATTTTTAAAATTAGACAGGAGGCCATTTTGCCTCCCTCTTTGAAAGAATTATCCAATTTCCCTCCCACCCTGGGTCTTTTAGTTTTTTTTGTTTATTTATTAGTGTCACAAGTCAGCTTACATTAACACTGCAATGATGTTACTGTGAAAATCCCCTAGTCGCCACACTCCGGCGCCTGTTCGGGGACACTGAGGGAGAATTTAGCACGGCCAATGCACCTAACCAGCACGTCTTTCGGACTGTGGGAGGAAATCGGAGAACCCGGAGGAAACCCACGCAGACACGGGGAGAACATGCAGACTCCGCACGGACAGTGACCTGAGCTGGGATTCGAACCCAGGTCCCTGGCGCTGTGAGGCAGCAGTGCTAACCACTGTGCCGTCCATTCAACCTCGGGGATGCCATTGTAATAAATTACCACATCATTATAGAACATAGAACAGTACAGCACAGTACAGGCCCTTCGGCCCTCGATGTTGTGCCGAGCTTTGTCCGAAACCAAGATCAAGCTATCCCACTCCCTATCATCCTGGTGTGCTCCATGTGCCTATCCAATAACCGCTTGAAAGTTCCTAAAGTGTCCGACTCCACTATCACAGCAGGCAGTCCATTCCACACCCCAACCACTCTCTGAGTAAAGAACCTACCTCAGACATCCCTCCTATATCTCCCACCATGAACCTTATAGTTGTGCCCCCTAGTAACAGCTACATCCACCCGAGGAAATAGTCTCTGAACGTCCACTCTATCTATCCCCCTCATCATCTTATAAACCTCTATTAAGTCGCCTCTCATCCTCCTCCGCTCTAAAGAGAAAAGCCCTAGCTCCCTTAACCTTTCCTCATAAGACCTACCCTCCAAACCAGGCAGCATCCTGGTAAATCTCCTCTGCACTCTTTCCAGCGCTTCCACATCCTTCTTATAGTGAGGTGACCAGTACTGCACACAATATTCCAAATGTGGTCTCACCAAGGCCCTGTACAGTTGCAGCATAACCCCACGGCTCTTAAACTCAACCCCCTGTTAATAAATGCTAACACACTATAGGCCTTCTTCACGGCTCTATCCACTTGAGTGGCAACCTTTAGAGATCTGTGGATATGGACCCCAAGATCTCTCTGTTCCTCCACAGTCTTCAGAGCCCTGCTGTTGACCCTGTAATCCACATTTAAATTTGTCCTACCAAAATGAATCACCTCGCACTTATCAGGGCTAAACCCCATCTAATAAATTAACTTTAACTTTAAAGTTGTTGGCTTTCCAAATGTGTTATTGGGTCCTTTAGCTGAACCGAGGGAGGCAGTAGCACAGTGATTATAATTATCAGGCCCATACCTTGATACCGCACGCCCCTCCCGTCAGAGGATCCATCCATATTGCTATGACGATTGAACTTGAGCCTATAGGACATCACTGGCAAGGCCGGCATTTGCCCTTAACTCACTTGGCCATTTCAGAGGCAGTCAAGAGTCAACCACATTGAATGTGGAGTCACACGGAGGCCAGAGCAGGTAAAGGTGGCAGATTTCCTTCCCTATAGGGGCATTAGCGAACCAGATGGGTTTTACAACAATTAGCAGCTGGGGTGCCTACAATTAATTCCAGATTTTTATTGAATTCAAATTTCACCAAGTGCCGTGGTGGGATTCGAACCCGAGTCCCCAGAGTATTAGCCTGAGTTTCTGGGCTACGAGTGCAGTGACAATACCACTGTGCCACTGCCTCCCTAGGTTCAGCTAAAGGACCCAATAACCCATTTGGAAAGCCAACAACTTTAAAGTTAAAAGTTAAACTAAATTTATTAGTCACAAGTAAGGCTTACATTAACGCTGCAATGAAGCGACTGTGAAAATCCCCTAGTCGCCACACTCCTGTTCGGGTACACTGAGGGAGGATTTAGCATGGCCAATGCACCTAACCAACACGTCTTTCAGACTGTGGGAGGAAACCGGAGCACCCGGAGGAAACCCACGCAGACACGGGGAGAATGTGCAGACTCCACACAGACAGTGACCCAAGCTGGGAATTGAAGCCAGGTCCCCGGCGCTGTGGGGCAGCAGTGCGAACCACTATGAAAGGCATAGATAGGGTGAACGGTGGGAAGCTTTTCCCCGGGTCGGTAGTGACGTTCACGAGGGGTCATAGGTTCAAGGTGAAGGGGGGGAGGTTTAACACAGAAATCAGAAGGACATATTTCACACAGAGGGTCGTGGGGGCCTGGAATGTGTTGCCAGGCAAGGTGGTGGAGGCGGACACACTGGGAACGTTTAAGACTTATCTAGACAGCTATATGAACGGAGTGGGAATGGAGGGATACAAAAGAGTGGTCTAGTCTGGACCAGGGAGCAGCGCGGGCTAATTGTTCCTTGTTTCTCGTTTCAAGGCTTCATTCTATGATCATCTTGCTGGTGCCAGTACAGAGCGAGACTGCGGATAGTTGGGAACCTGTCTCGGGGGCAGGGAATTCATATGGTGTTCATGGAAGTGGAAATGACTAGGGTTGGGAAGCATTTCCCGATCAGGGCCATTGTGATCTCCTGGACTCGCTTCGATCGCCTCAGGGGGTCGGAGAGGAATTTCCCAGATTTTTTTTTCCCCATATTGGCCCTGGGGTTTTTCACTCTGGGTTTTCGCCTCTCCCTGGAGATCACATGGTCTGGAATGGGGGGGTGGGGGTGAGTTAATAGGTTGTGATGAACAAAGCATCGTAGCTGTGAGGGACAGCTCGGTGGATAGGATATTGGTATGTAGATAGGCTGGAAAATTGGGCGGGGATCCTGGATTCAGGATTCAATCCTGGACCGGGGAGCGGCGCGGGCTTGGAGGGCCGAAGGGCCTGTTCCTGTGCTGTATTGTTCTTTGTTCTTTGTTCTTTGTTCACTGTGCCACCCTTTATCCCTGGTACTTTTGGCAACCTGTTGCATAGAGGCAAGAGTCAATTCAAACGCAATGGAGTGCGTCCTGTGCAATGCCAGCAGGAGTTTCCCTTGTGGCAAAGGTTGCTGTCGCTTCAGTTATTGTCTGTTTGTCCAATTATGATGTGCGGTGGTGTCTGTGAGAGAGTGAGTGCTGTATTGATGTGTGGCTCAATATCCTTGCATCAGCCAGACTGGTGCATGAACTTGTTCACCTCCTCTCGGGGGGTCGATTTGATTAGATTGCCCCTGCACTCCCGGCCAATGTTACACTCATCCCGAATGCAGCTCACTCAGCTCCTTCTCATTGACGCCACACCATGGGTCAGAGACAAGCAGCATCCCTGTCGCACCTTTCAAATTATTGAAGCACTCTGAGACATTTCGCAGCAGTTTAGGCAAACCAAATTGGATAATGAGACACATGGGGAAATAGGTGGGTCGAATTCCTGGGACACCTTCCCCAACAGCACAGAGGGTGTACCTACCGGTGGTTCGAGAAAGCAGCTCCATCACCACCTTCTCAAGGGGCAATTCAGCATTGGGCAATAAACCCTGGCCTGGTCAGAGACGCCCTCATCCCCCCAAAAGAGTTTTTAAAAAGCTTAGAGGAGGAGATAAAGTGACGGGTGCAGGGAGGGAATTCCAAAGCAGAATAGATGGGACTCTTCTCCTGAGGGAAGGGAAGGCCAGAGGCGGATTGACAGTTTGTGAGGCTCCGCGCTCACCCCCAATACTGGGCCGCCTGTAAAGATTGTCAATATTGCAATCAGAGTCTTGAGCTGAGTAAACTCCCCCTCCCCACGGACCCCCAACCCCCTCACAAACGCCCCTCCCCACCGACCCCCAACCCCCTCACAAAAGCCCCTCCCCACCGACCCCCAACCCCCTCACAAGCTCCCCCTCCCCACGGACCCCCAACCCCCTCACAAACTCCCCCTCCCCGCCGACCCCAACCCCCTCACAAACGCCCCCTCCTCATGGACCACTAACCCCCTCACAAACTGCCCCTCCCAGCGGACCCCGAACCCCCCTCACAAACTCCCCCTCCCCATGGACCCCGAACCCCCTTCACAAACTCCCCCTCCCCATGGACCCCCAACCCCCTCACAAACTCCCCCTCCCCATAGACCCTCAACCCCTTCACAAACTCCCCCTCCCCATGGACTCCCAACCAAACTCCCCCTCCCCATGGACCCCCAACCCCCTCACAAACTCCCCCTCCCTGCTGACCCCCAACCCCCTCACAAACTCTCCCTCCCCAGGGACCCCCAACCCCATCACAGTCTCCCCCACACCCTCACATTCTCCCCATGCCCTCATACTCTCCCCCATCCCCTCACACTCTCCCCCATCCCCTCACACTCTCCCCCATCCCCTCACACTCTCCCCCATCCCCTCACACTCTCCCCCATCCCCTCACACTCTCCCCCATCCCCTCACACTCTCCCCCATCCCCTCACACTCTCCCCCATCCCCTCACACTCTCCCCCATCCCCTCACACTCTCCCCATCCCCTCACACTCTCCCCATCCCCTCACACTCTCCCCCATCCCCTCACACTCTCCCCCACCCCCTCACACTCTCCCCCATCCCCTCACACTCTCCCCCATCCCCTCACACTCTCCCCATCCCCCTCACACTCTCCCCCATCCCCTCACACTCTCCTTCATCCCCTCACACTGTTCCATTCTCACTCACCGTGCCCACCTGGGGCCTTCAAGGCTGCCTTGTGCCTCACTCACCGTCTCATCCTGGCTAAAGCTTGATTCGGGGCATCACGCCTCGCTGTCGCTGACCTGTCCTGGTTGAGTCCCAAACCTGTTCCCCTCGGTGAGCGGCTGACCTCACCTCATGGTGACCTTTGGTAGCCTTACTCTTTCAGACTCACCAATCAGATTTCATTCTACATTGCCTGCTGATAGACTCATTGTCTTTGTTGAGGACCTACCTCGCATTAAGTTGATCTTTCTCTACACCCTAGCTGTGACTGTAACAGTACATTCTGCACCCTCTCCTTTCCTTCTCCCCTATGTACTCTATGAATGGTATGCTTTGTATGTACAGTGTGCAAGAAACAATACTTTTCACTGTATGCTAATACATTTTTAAAATTCATTCATGGGACATGGGCGTCGCTGGCTGGCCATCATTTATTGCCCATCCCTAGTTGCCCTTGGAGGGCAGTTGAGAGTCAACCACATTGCTGTGGCTCTGGAGTCACATGTAGGCCAGACCGGATAAGGACGGCAGATTTCCTTCCCTAAAGGACATTAGTGAACCAGATGGGTTTTTACAACAATGGTTTCAGGGTCATCAGTAGATTCTTAATTCCAGATATTTTTTATTGAATTCAAATCTCACCAGCTGCCGTAGGGGGATCAACAGAGTCAACTCTTGCGTTTTCCTTCCAATAATTTCGAAGATGTGCGGGTTAAGTGCATTGGCCATGCTCCATTACCCTTTAATGTCCTGGGGTGCGTTGGTTAGAGGGATTAGCAGGATAAATGAGTGGGGCGATGGGGGTAGGGCCTGGGGTGGGATTGTTGTCGGTGCAGACTCGATGGGCCGAATGACCTCCTTCTGCACTGTAGGGTTTCATTTCAAAATGGCCACTGCTCCAGGCTGTGCGAGTGTGTGTGTACCGTGTCTTCACAGGAGACAGGATTATATTTAGACCTATTTCTGAGCTGTCAGCTTGTTTGAACTGGCATCTCAGCCTTTACTAATTGAATAGGAATCGGATTCAATTTTGCCAGTTTGCCAAACGGCAGGACATGATCTGAGGCCGTGTTTTTCTGTTTCATGGTTATCCTGTTATCCTAAATATTTTTTTAAAAACCCGAATTCAAGTTTATAGACTTTAAACAAAATCTTTCATGGGTGTCGCTGGCTAGGCCAACATTTATTGCCCATCCCTAATTGCCCCTTGAGAAGGTGGTGGGGAGTCCCGGTCTTGAACCATTGCAGTTCCTGTGATGTCAGTACACCCACAGTGCTGTTAGGGAGGAAGTTTCAGGATTTTGATCCAATGACAAGTGAAGGAAAGGCAGCGATATGTTTCCAAGTCAGGATGGTGGGTGGCTTGGAGGGGAACTTGCAGGTGGTGGTGTTCCCCATGTATCTGCTGCCCTTGTCCTTCTAGATGGTAGAGATTGTGGGCTTAGAAAGTGCTGCCTCAGGAACCTTGATAAACCATCTGCCTCTCGGGTGGATGTAAAGATCCCATGGCACCAGTTTGGAGATAGGGCGGCACGGTAGCACGGTGGTTAGCACTGCTGCTTCACAGCTCCAGGGACCCGGGTTCAATTCCCGGCTTGGGTCACTGTCTGTGTGGAGTTTCCACATTCTCCTCGTATCTGCGTGGGTTTCCTCCGGGTGCTCCGGTTTCCTCCCACAGTCCAAAGATGTGCGGGTTAGGTTGATTGGCCATGCTAAAATTGCCCCTTAGTGCCCTGAGATGCGTAGGTTAGAGGGATTAGCGGGTAAATATGTAGGGATACGGGGGTAGGGCCTGGGTGGGATTGTGGTCGGTGCAGACTCGATGGGCCAAATGGCCTCTTTCTGCACTGCAGGATTTCTAGGACAATATTTATCCCTCAATCAATATGCACAGTGGTTAGCACTGCTGCCTCACAGCGCCAGGGACCCGGGTTCGATTCCCGGCTCGGATCACTGTCTATACGGAGTTTGCACGTTCTCCCCGTGTCTGCATGGGTTTCCTCTGGTTTCCTCCCACATTCTGAAAGACATGCCGGTTAGGTGCATTGACCCGAACAGGTGCCGGAATGTGGCGACTAGGGGAATTTTCACAGTAACTTCATTGCAGTGTTAATGTAAACCTTACTTGTGATAACAAATAAATTTTACTTTGAAAAAATGATTAACTGGTCGTTATCAATTTACTGTTTGTGGGAGCTTGCTGTGCACAAATTGGCCGCCGTATTTCCGACATTGCAACATTCAAAATTAACTTCAATGCTGTAAGGCCATGATGGGATGGATGGGATGTGGACCGGATGCCCGACACTGGCTGGTGAGTCTAGAACCAAGGGACAGAGTCTCGGGGGGAGGCCATTTTGGACAGAGATGAGGAGGAATTTCTTCACTCAGAGGCTACTGAATCTTTGGAATTCTCTGCCGCAGAGGGCTGTGGAAGCTCCATCATTGAGGATGTCTCCAAACAGAGCTCGATAGACTTCTGGAGACGAGTGACGTCGAGGGAGGCAGTGTGGGAAAGTGGCGTTGGTGATCAGCCATGATCTAACTGGATAGTAGAGCAGGTTCAATGGGCTGAATGGCCTACTCATGCCCCTATCTTCTGAAAGTACATTGGGTCGTCCGGTGGGTATGAAAGGTGCTGTAGAAGTCTATTTTCCGTACCCGCCCAGCGGCGTGTTTCCCAGCGGCAAGGTGGCTTGCCATTGGCCGCTGGTGGGATCTTCCAGTCCTGCCAAAGTCATAGAATCTACAGTGCAGAAGGAGGCCATTCGGCCTATCAAGGCTACAGCGACAACAATCCCAACCAGGTCCAATCCCCATAACCCCACATATTTACCCTCCTAATCCCCCTGACACTAAGGGGCAATTCAGCACGGCCAATGCACCTAACCTGCACATCTTTGGACTGTGGGAGGATACCAGAGCACCCGGAGGAAACCCACGCAGACATGGGGAGAACGTGCAGATTCCACACAGACGGTGACCCAAGCCGGGAATCGAACCTGGGTCCCTGGCACTGTGAGGCAGCAGTGCTAACCACTGTGCCACCGTGCCACCCAGGAGTCATGGCTACAGTGAGTTCTAAAGTGCCAAAATATGCTTAAAATCAGTGCAAGTCAGTGGCATTTTGGATGGCTCATCCGTTCTGCTGCCATGGAGGTGGGTGGCGGGGGGTGGGGGTGTGGGGGGTGGGAGGGGGAGTGGAGGGTGCTGTTGGAGGTGGGGGGAAGAGGTCGCTTCAACAGGACTGGAAAATTCCAACCCAAATCTTTTAAAGTCAGAGTCATAGACGTTTACAGCATGGAAACAGGCCCTTCGGCCCAACTTGTCCATTCTGCCCATCTTTTGCTGTATCCTGAGGATGGATTTCTGGATCATTCCCAAAATTCTGTGAATCTCGCTAACATTTCAAATCCTCTTCCATTCTCAAACTCTACTAACCAGAATATGGGAAGGACACCAGGAAGCGTTTGTTTAGCTTCAAATCATAGAATCCCTACAGCGCGGCAGGAGGCCATTCGATCCATCAGGTCTGCACCAACTCTCAACAGAGTATCCCACCCAGACCCACACCTTGCCCGGCCCCCGTAATCATGGACCCCGCTAAACCCTCTAACCTACGCATTTTGGGACACTAAAGGGCAATTTAGTATGGCCAATCCACCTAACCTGCACATCTTGGGACATTAAGGGGCAAATTAGCATGGCCAATTGTAGTGGGATCCCCTTTTTAACTCCACTGGGCTTATTTTAGGTTTGGTTCTCCGTTACCCAAACCCCACCAATGCCCGAGTGATTCTCTCTCTCGCCGATGGAACAACGGCCACCTTGCGCCTACTTCACTAGAGTAGCGCTCCCAAGAGAGAGAAAAGGAAACTGCTGCCTATCCACTACCTGGCAGCCTTTCCTGAGTGGGCGGTTTCGAAGCGCCCAGGGTACCCTCAGTTCTAGACTCCGGAATTATGGTAAGGGATATTTAATATTGTGACTTGGTCAGAGATCGTTGGTGAGAAATTGAAAAGATCAAAACGGACTCCAATGGAAGTCAAA
This sequence comes from Mustelus asterias, assembly GCF_964213995.1. Lineage (NCBI taxonomy): Eukaryota > Metazoa > Chordata > Chondrichthyes > Carcharhiniformes > Triakidae > Mustelus > Mustelus asterias. The sequence goes on from NW_027592703.1 coordinate 29,988, forward strand.
GATATATATATATGTTTGTTAAAACATCAAGGTCAAAGGTCACCAAACACCAGGAAAACAACACACAATGCCTTATGCTCTATAAGACTATAGCTATGGAAGGAATACTAAAATGGACACAACGGAATGCTTACTTTACACAAGTTTACCAGTGTCTTAAACTATGAAAGGTGCATGCAAAAGCCCCCCCACTTTCCCCAAAGCCTCATCCACTATGATGATCTCGGGAACTTCGCGAATTACCAGAGGATACTCACAATCCTAGTTTAAATTGCTCAGTGGGCTTCGGGCTGCGTGCTGGAGACGAACGAGAGGCAGGAACAGGAGAAGAGAATGGAGAGTGCTGTCATGCTGGTCCGAAGAGAAAAGAGAGAGATGGCCGACCTGACCATCCTTTTATATTGTAAAACTTGAATTTTTTTCCTGCCAACTCCGCCCCCTTCCAACCGGCAGTTCCACAGACAAAGGCTTGCTAGGGTTATCTGCAGCTGTGATCTTACAGTCCATAGAGACCAGATGATCCCATCCCAGGTGATAGGTCTCTTGCTGTCCTTTATTGTTCCATCGGAGATCGTTTAATTGTTTTCCCATTATGGAAATGGGTTTCTCCTCGCTCTGGGACAAGGCCATTATCACCTGTGTCGAGTCCAGACCAGGTGCATTGTCTTGCTGCCGGCCTAGTCTGGTGATGTCGTCAGTTCCTTTTTGTGCTGCTGATAACCTAATCAGCAGCCCGTCTGGTTTCTGGCTGCTTGCAATTTTTGGACTGGGCCCCTTCACACACACACACACACACACACACACAGGCTGGCTGAGCTCCCTGGGAAATTTTTGGTCAAGTCCTGCAGCCAAATGTGGCCACTTTCACAGTTCTTTAGGGTTCAAGTCCTTTTCCCAGCTCATAAAAAGGCCTGAGTTGCCCGAAAAACTTACACAATCCACCTAACCTACACATCTTTGGACACTAAGGGACAATTTAGCATGGCCTATTCACCTAACCTACACATCTTTGGACACTAAGGGTTAATTTAGCATGGCCAATCCACCTAACCTACACATCTTTGGACACTAAGGGGCAATTTAGCATGGCCAATCCACCTAACCTACACATCTTTGGACACTAAGGGTTAATTTAGCATGGCCAATCCACCTAACCTGCACATCTTTGGACACTAAGGGTTAATTTAGTATGGCCAATCCACCTAACCTACACATCTTTGGACACTAAGGGGCAATTTAGCATGGCCAATTCACCTAACCTACACATCTTTGGACACTAAGGGTTAATTTAGCATGGCCAATCCACCTAACCTGCACATCTTTGGACACTAAGGGGCAATTTAGCATGGCCAATCCACCTAACCAGCACATCTTTGGACTGTGGCAGGAAACCGGAGCAACCGGAGGAAACCCATGCAGACACGGGGAGAACATACGGACTCCACACAGTTACCCAAGGTCCCTGGCACTGTGAGGCAACAGTTTTTAAAAACCCTCCCCCTTCACCCTCTTTACCTACACAAAATGGGTGAACAAGTGTCAGGAACGTTGAAAAGTTGAGAAGCAGACCCGTTAACTGGTGGGAGAAATGCAGAAACCCACCACACCAGCCAACAGGAGGAGGATGAGCCTGTCCCCCTTGAACCTGATGTGGAGATGCCGGCGTTGGACTGGGGTCCCCCTTGAATCTGACCACAGCTGAATAGCACCAAAGCTATTCTTCATTCCAGATCTCCAGTGGTACAGGGAGGTGAAGGGAACAGGAACCTTTTGGGTCTGTGTCCTCTCTGCAGTTACACAGAGCATAACCGTGGTAGCACAGTGGTTAGCGTTGCTGCCTCACAACGCCAGGGACCCGGGTTCGATTCCCGGCTTGGGTCACTGTCTGTGTGGAGTCTGCGCGTTCTCCCCGTGTCTGCGTGGGTTTCCTCCGAGTGCTCCGGTTTCCTCCCACAGTCCGAAAGACGTGCTGGTTAGGTGCATTGGCCATGCTAAATTCTCCCTCAGTGTACCCGAACAGGCGCCGGAGTGTGGCGACTGGGGGATTTTCACAGTAACTTCATTGCAGTGTTACAAGTAAGCTGTACTTGTGACACTGATAAATAAGCTTTACTTTTTACTTTTCATTTTGTTTAGCCGTTGGCAGTGACCCCAAAATCATTCACAACGTGCATCGCACTCATGTTTCAGTGAGGCCCTGGTTCGATCACCGCTGGGTTACTTTGAGCTGTTCTCTGCACCACACCTTAGAAAGCACATAGCACACAGAGAGCAAAGTAGGTTTACTATCCAGATCCGAGGGTTAAATTATGAGGAGAGATTGCACAAACCTCCTTAGAATTTGGAAGATTGAGGGATGATGTGATTGAGGTTTTCAAGGTATTAGGTGATACCGAATACCTTGGATACCACCTTCAAGGTGGTGCAGAGTGGGGTGGATATAGAGAAAAGCTATTTTAGCCTGAGGGACACAGGGTGGGTTCATTTATATTCATGCATGGGATGTGGGTGTCACTGGCAAGGTCAACATTTTTTTGTCCATCCCCAATTGCCCTTGAGAAGGTGGTGGTGAGCTGCCTTCTTGAACCGCTGCAGCCCATGTGGTGTAGGTACGCCCACAGTGCTGTTTGTGAGGGAGTTCCAGGACTCTGAGCCCAGCAACAGTGAAGGTTACAGCGATATATTTCCAAGTCAGGATGGTGGGTGGTTTGAAGGGGGACTTGCAGGTGGTGGTGTTCCCATGTTGTATGCGGCCCTTGTCCTTCTAGATGAAAGTGGTCCTGGAAGGTGCTGCCCAAGTGGCCTTGTTAAACTATCTGCCTGCTTGGGTGGATGTAAAGATCCCATGGCACTATTTTGAAGGTTGCCATGATGTGGAGATGCCGGCGTTGGACTGGGGTGGGCACGGTAAGAAGTCTCACAACGCCGGGTTACAGTCCAACAGGTTTATTGACTCACCTGATGAAGGAGCAGTGCTCCGAAAGCTTGTGTTTCCAAATAAACCTGTTGGACATTAACCTGGTGTTGTGAGAGTTCTTCCTATTTTGAAGAGCAGGGAAGTTGTCTGTGGCCAATATTTACCCTCAATCAACATCACCAAAAGCGGTCAACTGGTTCTTTTCTCCATCGCTTTGACATTTGTTCAGATGATTCGACCTCACGAGCTTCCGTTATGACTTCCTTTATCCTCAATTAAGGACCACCCCCTTCACAAAGCAGCGCTTGCTGGACCTTTGGTCATTCTGGTCTATTTCCCACACTCCTGCTCTCACCCCTTCTCCTCCTTCCCAAAAAACCTGATAGAGTTTCCCTCTTCCTCACCTTCGACCCCCCCCCACCCCCCGGCCTCTGTATTCGACTGATCCTCCTCCACCACCTCCAGCACCAAACACACCTTCCCACCCCTTTCAGCATTCCAAAGAGATTGCACCCCCCCACATCCTGTACTATCCCTATTAACCACCCCCCCTTCCCACAATACCTGCTCCATCCCCATTAACCACCCCCCCTTCCCACAACACCTGCTCCATCCCCATTAACCACCCCCACAACACCTGCTCCATCCCCATTAACCACCTCCCCTTCCCACAACACCTGCTCCATCCCCATTAACCACCTCCCCTTCCCACAACACCTGCACCATCCCCATTAACCACTTCCCCTTCCCACAACACCTGCTCCACCCCCATTAACCACCTTCCCTTCCCACAACACCTGCTCCATCACCATTAACCACCTCCCCTTCCCACAACACCTGCTCCATCCCCATTAACCACCTCCCCTTCCCACAACACCTGCTCCATCCCCATTAACCACCTCCCCTTCCCACAACACCTGCTCCAACCCCATTAACCACCTCCCCTTCCCACAACACCTGCTCCATCCCCATTAACCACCTCCCCTTCCCACAACACCTGCTCCATCCCCATTAACCACCTCCCCTTCCCACAACACCTGCACCATCCCCATTAACCACCTCCCCTTCCCACAACACCTGCTCCATCCCCATTAACCACCTCCCCTTCCCACAACACCTGCACCATCCCCATTAACCACCTCCCCTTCCCACAACACCTGCTCCATCCCCATTAACCACCCCCCTTCCCACAAGACCTGATCCACCCCCATTAACCACCCCCCTTCCCACAACACCTGCTCCATCCCCATTAACCACCTCCCCTTCCCACAACACCTGCTCCATCCCCATTAACCACCTCCCCTTCCCACAACACCTTCCCATGCAATTGAAGCAGTCCGGATCCATATGCAGCAAGACCTGGACAATATCCAGGCTTGGGCTGACATGTGGCAAGTAACGTTCGTGCCAGGCAATGGCCATCCCCAACAGGAGAGGGTCTAACCATCACCCCTGAACATTCAATGGTATTAGCATCACTGAATCCCCCACTATTAACAACCTGGTGGGGTAACCATTTACCAGTAGACTCAAGAAGCTTGACATCATCCAGGACAAAGCAGTCCGCTTCATTGCTACCCCTTCCACATTCTCTCCCTTCACCACTGATGAATGGCAGCAGCAGTGTGTACACCTACAACTGGGGTTGTTCTCCCTGGAAAGACGGAGGGTGAGGGGTGACCTAATAGAGGTGTATAAAATTATGAAAGGCATAGATAGGGTGAACGGTGGGAAGCTTTTCCCCAGGTCGGTGGTGACGTTCACGAGGGGTCATAGGTTCAAGGTGAAGGGGGGGAGGTTTAACACGGATATCAGAAGGACATATTTTACACAGAGGGTGGTGGGGGCCTGGAATGCGCTGCTGGGCAAGGTGGTGGAGGCGGACACACTGGGAACGTTTAAGACTTATCTAGATAGCCATATGAACGGAGTGGGAATGGAGGGATACAAAAGAATGGTCTAGTTTGGACCAGGGAGCGGCACAGGCTTGGAGGGCCAAAGGGCCTGTTCCTGTGCTGTATTGTTCTTTGTTCTTTGTAACTGCAGCAACTCACCAAGGTTCTTTAGACAGCACTTTTCTTATCCAGGACTACTTCCATCTGGAAGTACCTGAGTAGTAGATACATTGGAACACCACCATTTGGAAGTTTCCTTCAAGTCCCTCACCATCCTGACCTAGAATCATAGAAATCATAGAAACCCTACAGTGCAGAAAGAGGCCATTGGGCCCATCGAGTCTGCACCGACCACAATCCCACCCAGGCGCGACCCCCATATCCCTATATATTTTACCCGCTAATCCCTCTAACCTACACATCTCAGGACACGAAGGGGCAATTTTTAGCATGGCCAATCAACCTAACCCGCACATCTTTAGACTATGGGAGGAAACCGGAACACCCGGAGGAAACCCACACAGACACTAGGAGAATGTGCAAACTCCAAACAGACAGTGATCCGAATCGGGAATCGAACCCAGGTCCCTGGACCTGGAAATATATCGGCCATTCCTTCACTGTCGCTGGGTCAAAATCCCAGAACTCCCTCCCTAACAGCACTGTGGACGTACCTACACCACAGGGACTGCAGCGGTTCAAGAAGGAAGCTCACCACCGCCTTCTCAAAGGGCAGTTAGGGATGGGCAATAAATGTTGGTCTAGTCAGCGACACCTGCATCCCATAAATGAATTTTGAAAAAGCAGAACTGGACTAGACATATAAACACAGTGGCTACAAGAGCGAGTCAGAGGCTGGGAATCCTGCAGTGAGTAACTCACCTCCTGACTCCCCAAAGCCTTCCCGTCAGATGGTCATGATGGACAGGCTTTTGGGAGTCAGGAGTGTGATGGAATGCTCCCCACTTGCCTGGATGGGAGCAGCTTCAACAACACTCACGAAGCTCGACACTCATAGAAGTAACTCATAGACATCATCCAGGACAAAGCAGCCCCGCTGGATTGGAACCACAAACATTCACTCTCTCCACCCCACTAGCAGCAGTGTGTACTATCTACAAGATGCACTGCAGTAACTCACCAAAGATCCTTCGACAGCACCTTCCAAACCCATGATTACTGCCATCTAGAAAGGACAAGGGTAGCAGACACATGGGGACACCACCACCTGGAGGTTTCCCTCCAAGCCACTCACCATCCTGACTTGGAAATATATCACCATTCCTTCACTGTCACTGGGTCAAAATCCCAGAACTCCCTCCCTAACAGCACCGTGGGTGTACCTACAGCACAGGGACTGCAGCGATTCAAGAAGGAAGCTCACCACCGCCTTCTCAAGGGGCAATTAGGGATGGGCAATAAACGTTGGTCTAGCCAGCGACACCCATGTCCCATAAATGAGTTTTAAAAATACAGGCAATGAATTACCTGTTGTCCTCCTGTCTCAGCATCCAAGGCCTCAAAGATTCCTTCCAGGTGGGACAGTGTTCTATTGCTCCAATTTAGAATCCACTGTTCACAAACTGTCTCCTCCACAAGTTTATTATGCCCCCCCTGTAGGTTGTTTCAGACCTCCACAGCTTGACTAATTACCCCCTTCCCCCCCCCCCCCTCAAACCCGGCACCCAAACCCTCAATCTGCTGAACCCTGTCCCCTGCGGCTTTGGGGTAGAATGTTCTCCCAGGACTGAAATCCCTGAATCTCTGTCTATATCCAATGCGGGGATTGGAGAAAATTCCACAGGGAGTGCGGAAATGGGACAATTTCTGCAGCTTTTCCGTGGAGCCTCTATCACGGACACAGTTGTGATGCGGAGATGCTGGTGTTGGACTGGGGTAAGCACAGTAAGAAGTCTCACAACACCAGGGTAAAGTCCAACAGGTTTATTTGGAATCACGAGCTTTCGGAGCACTGCTCCTTCATCAGGTGGGTGATGAAGAAGCAGCGCTCCGAAAGCTCGTGATTCCAAATAAACCTGTTGGACTTTAACCTGGTGTTGTGAGACTTCTTACGGATCCAGTTGGGGATTAGAAGAACTTTTGCGGAAATTCCTGCTATTTATCACTTGGATGCAGTGCTCTTCCCAAAGAGCCTTTCCCCCTGCCTTCCCGGACTTCTCTCTTCATCCCATTACTCCCACTGAAAGCTGAACCATAGCTCCCCCAAGTTTAATGTTTAATAAAGTGCCCCTCTTCAACTTCAAGACATACATCTCCAAGCACTTTACAGCCAATGGAGTATTTCCGAAATATACTCACTGCTGCAATGTGGTGGACACGGCAGCCAATCTGTGCACAGCACTTGGGCGGCACGGTAGCACAGTGGTTAGCACTGCTGCTTCACAGCTCCAGGGACCTGGGTTCGATTCCCGGCTCGGGTCACTGTCTGTGTGGAGTTTGCACGTTCTCCTCGTGCCTGCGTGGGTTTCCTCCGGGTGCTCCGGTTTCCTCCCACAGTCCAAAGATGTGCGGGTTAGGTTGATTGGCCATGCTAAATTTGCCCCTTAGTGTCCTGAGATGTGTAGGTTAGAGGGATTAGTGGGTAAAATATGTAGGGATATGGGAGTAGGGTCTGGGTGGGATTGTGGTTGGTGCAGACTCGATGGGTCGAATGGCCTCTTTCTGTACTGTAGGGTTTCTATCCCAGAAACAGCAATGTGACAATGATCAGCATGTCCGGTGCTGCTGGTGGAGGGATGAATGTTGGCCAGGACATCAAAAGGAACTTCCTTACTCTTCACCTTTCACCCGCGCTCGCGGGATCTGTTACGCCCTCCCGAAATGGCAAGCAGGACCTCAATTTCTTTTATTCATTCTTAGGGCAGCATTTATTGCCCATCCCTAGTTGCCCCTTGAACTGAATGTCTTGCTCGGCCCTTTCCAAGGGCAGTTGAGAGTCAGCCACATTGCTGATGCTTGGGAGTCACCCTTAGGCCAGACCAGATAAGGAAGGCAGATTTCCTTCCTTAAAGGACATTAGTGAACCAGATGGCTTTTTCCGACAATTGACAATGGTTTCATGGTCGTTATTAGATTCTTAATTCCAGATATTTTCTCTTTTATTGAATTCAAATTCCACCATCTGCCGTGGAGGGATTCGAACCCGGGTCCCCAGAACAGTAGCTGAGTTTCTGGATTAATAGTCTAGTGGTAATACCACTAGGCCACTGCCTCCCCGTTATTTGACCTCTCACCTGAAAGACGGCACCTCTGACAATGCAGCACGCCCTCAGTGCTACGCTGTACTTAGCTCAGATTGGAAATGTTTATCAGTGGTTTGGGTGAGGCTACATGACATAGCCATTAGGAGAGGCTGTCCAAGGGGATGATGGATATTTCATTTACCGATGTCTCAGTGTTGCGAAGTTTGTGAGGTTGGAATGTGATGTTGGTAAAGATATTTAAAAATTGTAAAAATGCCAGAGGAAAAAGAACATTGGAGAGGGGCCATGTTTTTGAGGAAGAGAAGGTGTTACAGGCTAATAGGCTGGAGGAAATAGATGTTCGGAGGGAGGATGTCCTGGCAGTTTTGAATAAACTGAAGGTCGATAAGTCCCCTGGGCCTGATGAAATGTATCCTAGGATTCTTTGGGAGGCAAGGGATGAGATTGCAGAGCCTTTGGCTTTGATCTTTGGGTCCTCGCTGTCCACGGGGATGGTGCCAGAGGACTGGAGAATGGCGAATGTTGTTCCTCTGTTTAAGAAAGGGAATAGAAATGACCCTGGTAATTATAGACCGGTTAGTCTTACTTCAGTCGTTGGTAAATTGATGGAAAAGGTCCTTAGAGATGGGATTTACGACCATTTAGAAAGATGCGGATTAATCCGGGATAGTCAGCACGGATTCGTGAAGGGCAAGTCATGCCTCACAAATTTGATAGAATTTTTTGAGGAGGTAACTAAGTGTGTTGATGAAGGTAGGGCAGTTGATGTCATATACATGGATTTTAGTAAGGCGTTTGATAAGGTCCCCCATGGTCGGCTTATGATGAAAGTGAGGAGGTGTGGGATGGAGGGAAAGTTGGCCGATTGGATAGGTAACTGGCTGTCTGATCGAAGACAGAGGGTGGTGGTCGATGGAAATTTTTCGGATTGGAGGCAGGTTGCTAGCGGAGTGCCGCAGGGATCAGTGCTTGGTCCTCTGCTCTTTGTGATTTTTATTAATGACTTAGAGGAGGGGGCTGAAGGGTGGATCAGTAAATTTGCTGATGACACCAAGATTGGTGGAGTAGTGGATGAGGTGGAGGGCTGTTGTAGGCTGCAAAGAGACATAGATAGGATGCAAAGCTGGGCTGAAAAATGGCAAATGGAGTTTAACCCTGATAAATGTGAGGTGATTCATTTTGGTAGGACTAATTTAAATGTGGATTACAGGGTCAAAGGTAGGGTTCTGAAGACTGTGGAGGAACAGAGAGATCTTGGGGTCCATATCCACAGATCTCTAAAGGTTGCCACTCAAGTGGATAGAGCTGTGAAGAAGGCCTGTAGTGTGTTAGCTTTTATTAACAGGGGGTTGGAGTTTAAGAGCGTGGGGTTATGCTGCAACTGTACAGGACCTTGGTGAGACCACATTTGGAATATTGTGTGCAGTTCTGGTCACCTCACTATAAGAAGGATGTGGAAGCGCTGGAAAGAGTGCAGAGGAGATTTACCAGAATGCTGCCTGGTTTGGAGGGTAGGTCTTATGAGGAAAGGTTGAGGGAGCTAGGGCTGTTCTCTCTGGAGTGGAGGAGGCTGAGGGGAGACTTAATAGAGGTTTATAAAATGATGAAGGGGATAGATAGAGTGAACGTTGAAAGACTATTTCCTCGGGTGGATGGAGCTATTACAAGGGGGCATAACTATAGGGTTCGTGGTGGGAGATATAGGAAGGATATCAGAGGTAGGTTCTTTACGCAGAGAGTGGTTGGGGTATGGAATGGACTGCCTGCACTGATAGTGGAGTCAGACACTTTAGGAACATTTAAGCAGTTATTGGATAGGCACATGGAGCACACCAGGATGATAGGGAGTGGGATAGCTTGATCTTGGTTTCAGATAAAGCTCGGCACAACATCGTGGGCTGAAGGGCCTGTTCTGTGCTGTACTGTTCTATGTTCTATGTTCTATTGTGGAGTCCCTTTCAAAGCTGGTTTTGTGTCAGTGCTTGGAGGTTCAAAATGCAAAGTACATCCAAAGTCCAACTGAAACATTTGTATCAGAAAGTCAAGCAGTAGTCTTGACAAAAAAGACCTTTTTAAAAAAAATTTGCCCAATCAACTTAAAGCAGGCATTCAGCGACCAAGAACCTATAAGATTTGAATTTGATGGGTGTTGACAACATCAGACCAATCCTAGTGTAGGAAAATTGATAGGTCATCACAGGTATAAAAGCGAGTGCAGGGGGGAAAAATAGGAGAGCAACTGAAAACCGCCACCTCTCAAGCCTCGAGAGGGAGAGAACAGCTCTCAAACTGCCTGCTTCAGATATCTCTTAAGAGAATGCGCCATCTAACCAGTGAAAGATACCAAAATAGGAAACATAGAAAACTACAGCACAAAACAGGCCCTTCGGCCCCACAAGTTGTGCCGAACATATCCCTACCTTTTAGACCTACCTCTAACCCTCCATCCGATTAAGTCCCATGTACTCATCCAGGAGTCTCTTAAAAGACCCTATTGAGTTTGCCTCCACCACCACTGACGGCAGCCGATTCCACTCACCCACCACCCTCTGTGTGAAAAACTTCCCCCTAACGTTTCTCCTGTACCTACCCCCCAGCACCTTAAACCTGTGTCCTCTCGTAGCAGACATTTTCACCCTGGGAAAAAGCTTCTGAGAGTCCACCCGACCTATGCCTCTCAACATCTTATATATCTCTATTAGGTCTCCTCTCATCCTATGTCTCTCCAAGGAGAAAAGACCGAGCTCCCTCAGCCTATCCTCATAAGGCATGCCACTCAATCCAGGCAACATCCTTGTAAATCTCCTTGCACCCTTTCAATCTTTTCCACATCCTTCCTGCAATGAGGCGACCAGTACTGAGCACAGTACTCCAAGTGGGGTCTGACGAGGGTCTTATATAGCTGCATCATTATCCCCGGACTCCCAAACTCAATCCCTCGATTGATAAAGGCCAGCACACCATACGCCTTCTTAACCACCTCTTCCACCTGCGGGGCCGATTTTAGAGTCCTATGGACCCGGACGCCAAGGTCCTTCTGATCCTCTACACTGCTAAGAGTCTTTCCCTTTATAGTGTACTCCTTCATCCCATTTGACCTGCCAAAATGGACCACTACGCATTTATCTGGGTTGAAGTCCATCTGCCACTTCTCCGCCCAGTCTTGCATCCTATCTATGTCCCTCTGTAACTTCTGACATCCCTCCAGACTATCCACAGTAAGAACTTACAAAGGAATCAACAGAAGAACTCCAAAAGATTCCGAAAGCCACAAACCTGGTTGTATTTTGAGAGCGACTGAATTCTATTTTTATTTTGGTTAATGAATGAATATTGTATATATTTGAACAGCATTTGAGTAGAATCTTATTTTATTTGATATATTACTTGTTTAGTTAAAGTTCCCGGTTAGTTAAATAAATAAATGGTTAAGTGTTCATTTCAAAGTGAGTGTGGGGTATTTCTGTTAGTTAACAACTAAACGTTACGGAAGGACAGTTCACACTTTCCCACACACTTTTAACAGATTACGAGGCGAGGTATTCCTCTTTGGAGGATTTGGGTGTTATTTCTCAAAAGGGGTCAACCTCTACATTGTATCACTCAGCAATCGCCCAGCCTGGAGCGATGGGTCTAACACATCGCCCAGCTCCAGGGCTGAAGCACTGAGGTTCCCAACACTGATACCCAGCGATGAACACGTCAATCCAACATTCATTACTTCGAGAACCACACCGACCGCCGACTGTGAATTATTGTAAAACCAAAGTACATTCACACTTTGAAACAAAGCCAGAGAAAGCCGAGGACTCAACCCCCGACAGGGAAACAGGACCACTTCTGACCAACCATTGAAAAAGCAATGGCCTGACACGTCTGCAGAGGCCAGATCCCTCTCAAAGGTGATCAAGGGGTCTGTAAGACTCCATATGGAGCCCAGAGATTTGTTTCTTTATTTATGAGTCATAAGTAAGGCTTACAGTAATACTGCAATGGAGTTACTGTGAAAATCCCCTAGATGTGATTCCCCAGAGATGTGTGGGTTAGGCTGATTGGCCGTGCCAAATTGACCCGAGTGTCAGGGGATTAAGAACAAAGAACAAAGAACAGTACAGCACAGGAAACAGGCCCTTCGGCCCTCCAAGCCTGTGCCGCTCCTTGGTCCAACTAGACCAATCGTTTGTATCCCTCCATTCCCAGGCTGCTCATGTGACTTTCCAGGTAAGTCTTAAACGATGTCAGCGTGCCTGCCTCCACCACCCTACTTGGCAGCGCATTCCAGGCCCCCACCACCCTCTGTGTAAAAAACGTCCCTCTGATGTCTGAGTTATACTTCGCCCCTCTCAGCTTGAGCCCGTGACCCCTCGTGATCGTCACCTCCGACCTGGGAAAAAGCTTCCCACTGTTCACCCTATCTATACCCCTCATAATCTTGTATACCTCTATTAGATCTCCCCTCATTCTCCGTCTTTCCAAGGAGAACAACCCCAGTCTACCCAATCTCTCCTCATAGCTAAGACCCTCCATACCAGGCAACATCCTGGTAAACCTTCTCTGCACTCCCTCCAATGCCTCCACGTCCTTCTGGTAGTGCGGCGACCAGAACTGGACACAGTACTCCAAATGTGGCCTAACCAGCGTTCTATACAGCTGCAACATCAGACTCCAGCTTTTATACTCTATCCCCCGTCCTATAAAGGCAAGCATACCATATGCCTTCTTCACCACCTTCTCCACCTGTGTTGCCACCTTCAAGGATTTGTGGACTTGCACACCTAGGTCCCTCTGTGTTTCTATACTCCTGATGAGCAGGGTAAATATGTGGGGTTATGGGAATAGGGCCTGGGTGGGATTATGGTCGGTGCAGACTCGATGGGCCAAATGGCCTCCTTCTGCACTGTCGGGATTCTACGATATGGAGGCAAATTGCTACAATGCTACTCTTCAGAGTTAAAAGTTTAAAGTTTATTTATTAGTGTCACAAATAGGTTTACATTAACACTGCAATGAAGTTACTGTGAAAATTCCCTAGTCGCCACACTCCTGTTCGGGTACACTGAGGGAGAATTTAGCACGGCCGATGCGCCCTAACCAGCACGTCTTTCAGACTGTGGGAGGAAACCGGAGCACCCGGAGGAAACCCACACAGACACGGGGAGAACGTGCAGACTTCGCACAGACAGTGACCCAAGCCGGGAATTGAACCCGGGTCCCTGGCACTGTGAGGGAGCAGTGCTAACTATGACTGTAACACTACATTCTGCACTCTCTCCTTTCCTTCTCTATGAACGGTATGCTTTGTCTGTAGAGCTCGCAATTGACAATGCTACGCATAGGAGACAAGATCAGACCTTTAAGAAAGAAAGGCTGCATTTATATAACGCCTTTCACCACCTCAAGACTTCCTACAGCCAACGAAGTACCCTTTTGAAGTGTAGTCATTGTTGGCTGAGTGCTTGTAGGCCTCACTTGGGCTTTCTGTGGATGGAGGCCAGTGTATAAGGTGCAGGTCCAGTGGAGCAATTGCCCCTGTGGAGAGTTTTTGATTTGATTTGATTTATTATTGTCACATGTATTAGTATACAGTGAAAAGTATTGTTTCTTGCGTGCTGTACAGACAAAGCATACTGTTCATAGAGAAGGAAAGGAGAGAGTGCAGAATGTAGTGTTACAGTCATAGCCAGGGTGTAGAGAAAGATCAACTTAATGCGAGGTAGGCCCATTCAAAAGTCTGACGGCAGCAGGGAAGAAGCTGTTCTTGAGTCGGTTGGTACGTGACCTCAGAATTTTGTATCTTTTTCCCGACGGAAGAAGGTGGAAGAGAGAATGTCCCGAGTGGCGGAGGTGATCGACGTGTTGTTTTTTTTTTAGTCGTCTCCCCAATTTTTACCGTGTATGACGCTGGTCACGTTTTTGAGAGGACAACTCCGGAGATCCAGAGAGGAGCCCTCTCTGAAATTCCGTACATGGACAGTGTCTCCCGGTTTGAAGGTCCTGTCAAGCTTATGTCTGTCGTGACCCCTTTTTTTGGGGGGGGGGGCTTCTTGTTTTTCTTCTATTTTGCCACCCAGATTCGGGCAGGTGAGGCTCAGCCTGATCCGAAGGCCCGTCATTAGCTCCGCCGGGAAGATACCTGCTGTCATGTGCGGTGTTGTCCTATAATTGAAAAGAGTCCGGTGTTTGCTTCTTCACGTTTTTGAATACCTGGACTGCTCGCTCTGCCAGCCTGTTTGAAGACGGGTGAAAGGGTGCCGTGCAGAACTGCCTCACTCCATTTGCGGGTTTGAAACGCCCCGCTGTCCCTTACATATAGTGGAGATGCCGGCGTTTGACTACCACCTTACATATAGAACATAGAACATAGAACAGTACGGCACAGAACAGGCCCTTCGGCCCACGATGTTGTGCCGAGCTTTATCTGAAACCAAGATCAAGCTATCCCACTCCCTATCATCCTGGTGTGCTCCATGTGCCTATCCAATAACCGCTTAAATGTTCCTAAAGTGTCTGACTCCACTATCACTGCAGGCAGTCCATTCCACACCCCAACCACTCTCTGCGTAAAGAACCTACCTCTGATATCCTTCCTGTATCTCCCACCATGAACCCTATAGTTATGCCCCCTTGTAATAGCTCCATCCACCCGAGGAAATAGTCTTTGAACCTTCACTCTATCTATCCCCTTCATTATTTTATTAACCTCTATTAAGTCTCCCCTCAGCCTCCTCCGCTCCAGAGAGAACAGCCCTAGCTCTCTCAACCTTTCCTCATAAGGCCTACCCTCCAAACCAGGCAGCATCCTGGTAAATCTCCTCTGCACTCTTTCCAGCGCTTCCACATCCTTCTTATAGTGAGGTGACCAGAACTGCACACAATATTCCAAATGTGGTCTCACCAATGTCCTGTACAGTTGCAGCATAACCCCACGCTCTTAAACTCCAACCCCCTGTTAATAAAAGCTAACACTCTATAGGCCTTCTTCACAGCTCTATCCGCTTGAGTGGCAACCTTTAGAGATCTGTGGATATGAACCCCAAGATCTCTCTGTTCCTCCACAGTCTTCAGAACCCTACCTTTGACCCTGTAATCCACATTTAAATTAGTCCTACCAAAATGAATCACCTCACATTTATCAGGGTTAAACTCCATTTGCCATTTTTCAGCCCAGCTTTGCATCCTATCTATGTCTCTTTGCAGCCTACAACAGCTGCATCCCTACAGTGCAGAAGGAGGCCATTCGGCCCATTGAGTCTGCACCGACCGCAATCCCACCCAGGCCCCATCCCCGTAACCCCACATATTTAACCTGCTAATCCCCTGACACAGTAATAAGTCTCACAACTCCAGGTTAAAGTCCAACAGGTTTATTCGGTATCACGAGCTTTCAGAGCGCCGCTGAGTGAGTCTATGGATCCTTGAAGCTCGCGAGCCCCGTTCTCCACGTTTTTTGTGTGAATGGGCCAGTTTCTATTGCTTCCTGAAGATTCAGATCCGGCTGTCAGTAGCTTCCTTTAGTCTCTATCCTATTTATTCCACAGACCAAGTGTGAACTGTCCTTCCGTAACGTTTAGTTGTTAACTAACAGAAATACCCCACACTCCCTTAACATTTCCGGAAATGCCGGCACGATCTCACAGTGTTCCGCTAATTTCCTGTCGAGAATTCCGTAACCAGTTCCCCGGAGAGTCTCTTTGCCGCGGTGAACCTGTAGCGCTGCAATACAACAGATGGTTTGGGGTCGCAGTGGTTCACTAGCAAAGCTATCAGTGCATTAAAGGTTTTTGAGTCCAGAGATAGTAGGCAGGTTGAAGTCTGTATGATGCTGAAAGTTGGGGCCCCACATAAGGTCCGCAGGATGACTTTTTGCCAGGTGTCCCCTTCTATCCCGTTTGCCCGGGAGAAGTATTTAATTAGTTCTGCATACTGGGGCCAATCCTCCTCACCCGCATCATACGGTTCAAGTTTCCCAAACTGCGGCATGTTAAAATCTCCGCCGACTCACCAGTCCATTGAAAGGCAAGGTGATTGAAATGTTCCTGGTTCCTCGTCAGGAAGCCAGTCCGAAAAGGAACAGTATTCATTGTTAAACATAAAATAAAGCCACGACTCTGTGGTGTACACGCATAAACCCCAACAGTAGCCTCTCCCGGTGTCTACATTATGAAGGGCTCAGGTGATGGGTTCCGCTTGGGCAGGCCATTGCCTGTTACCAGGGGAACTCATATTCAACTGGTCCCACAGGGAGCTCAATTAGAGATTCGCCATGGAGCTTGTGGGGGTTATCGCACCTCCCCTCCCCTTCCTCCTCCCTTCCCTTCTTCCGCTCACCACTTCCACTCCCTACCACTCCCCCACCCCTCTCATCTCACCTCTTTCCCTCCCCTCACTCATTCCCCACTCCCTCCATCCCCCGTTTCACCCCCCCCCCCCATCCATTTCCCCCCATTTCTCCTTCCCATTTCACCCTCCCGGCTCTCCCCCCTTCCCCACCTTTCCCCCTCTCCCTCCAACCATTTCCCCCCTTTTTTCCTCTTCCCCATTTCCCCCTCCCCCCAACCATCCCCCCCATTCTCCCCTTTCCCCAATTTCTCCTCTCCCCCTCCCATTCCCCCCATTTCCCTTCCTCCCCATTCCCTAATCACCCCTCCTGCCCCATTCTCCCTCATCCCGTGCGTTACCCCTTCCCCCCACCCATTTCCCCCTTGCCCCCTCCCCACATCCTCCCTTCCCCCACCCATTTCCGCTTCCCCATGTCCATCTTCCATTTTCCCCTTCCCCCCACCTCCCCCAATTCCCCCTCCTCCCAATCCCCCCTCTCCCCCATTCCCCCCTCCTCCCCACAATTCCATCTCTATTACCCCCAATTCCCCCTGTCCTCTGCACAATTCCCCCTTTCCTCTCCCCAATTCCCCTCCACCCTAAAATTCCCCCTCCTCCCAATTCCCCTTTCGCCAATTCCCCTTTCCTCCCCCAATTCCCCTCTACCCCCTCCCACAACAATTTCCTCCCCCCTCCCCCAGTTCCCCCACCCACCCACTTCCCCCTCCTCACATTTCCCCCCCTCCCCACTTACCCCATTCCTCTCCCTCCCCAATTCCCCCTCCCCCCCATTCCCCCCTCTCCCCTCCCTCATTTCCCCCTCTCCCCTCCCCCATTTCCCCCTCCCCATCTCCCCCTGTCTGCCCCTCCACCTTCATCCATTTCCCTCTCTCCCTTTCCCCTCTATCCCTCTCCTCATCTCTCCTCCCTCTCCCCTCTATTCCCCCCTCCCATCTCTCCTCCCCTTCCCCCCTACGCCCCCCTCCCATCTCTCCCCCCCTCC
>NW_027592704.1:0-32500 GCF_964213995.1 Mustelus asterias
CCTCCTGTGTAACAGGCTGGAGAGAGAGGGGCTGAATGGCATCCTCCTGTTCCTGTGTAACAGGCTGGAGAGAGAGGGCTGAATGGCCTCCTCCTGTGTAACAGGCTGGAGAGAGAGGGGCTGAATGGCCTCCTCCTGTTCCTGTGTAACAGGCTGGAGAGAGAGGGGCTGAATGGCCTCCCTCCTGTGTAACAGGCTGGAGAGAGAGGGGCTGAATGGCCTCCTCCTGTTCCTGTGTAACAGGCTGGAGAGAGAGGGGCTGAATGGCCTCCTCCTGTGTAACAGGCTGGAGAGAGAGGGGCTGAATGGCCTCCTCCTGTGTAACAGGCTGAGAGAGAGGGGCTGAATGGCCTCCTCCTGTTCCTGTGTAACAGGCTGGAGAGAGAGGGGCTGAATGGCCTCCTCCTGTGTAACAGGCTGGAGAGAGAGGGGCTGAATGGCCTCCTCCTGTTCCTGTGTAACAGGCTGGAGAGAGAGGGGCTGAATGGCCTCCTCCTGTTCCTGTGTAACAGGCTGGAGAGAGAGGGGCTGAATGGCCTCCTCCTGTGTAACAGGCTGGAGAGGGGCTGAATGGCCTCCTCCTGTGTAACAGGCTGGAGAGAGAGGGGCTGAATGGCATCCTCCTGTTCCTGTGTAACAGGCTGGAGAGAGAGGGGCTGAATGGCCTCCTCCTGTCTGGAGAGAGAGGGGGCTGAATGGCCTCCTCCTGTTCCTGTGTAACAGGCTGGAGAGAGAGGGGCTGAATGGCCTCCTCCTGTTCCTGTGTAACAGGCTGGAGAGAGAGGGGCTGAATGGCCTCCTCCTGTTCCTGTGTAACAGGCTGGAGAGAGAGAGGGGCTGAATGGCCTCCTTCCTGTTCCTGTGTAACAGGCTGGAGAGAGAGGGGCTGATGGGCCTCCTCCTGTGTAACAGGCTGGAGAGGGGTTGAATGGCCTCCTCCTGTTCCTGTGTAACAGGCTGGAGAGAGAGGGGCTGAATGGCCTCCTCCTGTGTAACAGGCTGGAGAGGGGCTGAATGGCCTCCTCCTGTTCCTGTGTAACAGGCTGGAGAGAGAGGGGCTGAATGGCCTCCTCCTGTTCCTGTGTAACAGGCTGGAGAGAGAGGGGCTGAATGGCCTCCTCCTGTGTAACAGGCTGGAGAGGGGCTGAATGGCCTCCTCCTGTTCCTGTGTAACAGGCTGGAGAGAGAGGGGCTGAATGGCCTCCTCCTGTTCCTGTGTAACAGGCTGGAGAGAGAGAGGGGCTGAATGGCCTCCTCCTGTGTAACAGGCTGGAGAGGGGCTGAATGGCCTCCTCCTGTTCCTGTGTAACAGGCAGGAGAGAGAGGGGCTGAATGGCCTCCTCCTGTTCCTGTGTAACAGGCTGGAGAGAGAGAGGGGCTGAATGGGCCTCCTCCTGTTCCTGTGTAACAGGCTGGAGAGAGAGGGGCTGAATGGCCTCCTCCTGTTCCTGTGTAACAGGCTGGAGAGAGAGGGGCTGAATGGCCTCCTCCTGTGTAACAGGCTGGAGAGAGAGAGGGGCTGAATGGGCCTCCTCCTGTTCCTGTGTAACAGGCTGGAGAGAGAGGGGGGCTGAATGGCCTCCTCCTGTGTAACAGGCTGGAGAGAGAGGGGCTGAATGGGCCTCCTCCTGTGTAACAGGCTGGAGAGGGGCTGAATGGCCTCCTCCTGTTCCTGTGTAACAGGCTGGAGAGAGAGGGGCTGAATGGCCTCCTCCTGTGTAACAGGCTGGAGAGGGGCTGAATGGCCTCCTCCTGTTCCTGTGTAACAGGCTGGAGAGAGAGGGGCTGAATGGCCTCCTCCTGTTCCTGTGTAACAGGCTGGAGAGAGAGAGGGGGGCTGAATGGCCTCCTCCTGTTCCTGTGTAACAGGCTGGAGAGAGAGAGGGGCTGAATGGCCTCCTCCTGTTCCTGTGTAACAGGCTGGGGAGAGAGGGGCTGAATGGCCTCCTCCTGTGTAACAGGCTGGAGAGGGGCTGAACGGGCCTCCTCCTGTTCCTGTGTAACAGGCTGGAGAGAGAGGGGCTGAATGGGCCTCCTCCTGTTCCTGTGTAACAGGCTGGAGAGAGAGGGGCTGAATGGGCCTCCTCCTGTTCCTGTGTAACAGGCTGGAGAGAGAGGGGCTGAATGGGCCTCCTCCTGTTCCTGTGTAACAGGCTGGAGAGAGAGGGGCTGAATGGCCTCCTCCTGTGTAACAGGCTGGAGAGGGGCTGAATGGCCTCCTCCTGTTCCTGTGTAACAGGCTGGAGAGAGAGGGGCTGAATGGCCTCCTCCTGTGTAACAGGCTGGAGAGGGGCTGAATGGCCTCCTCCTGTTCCTGTGTAACAGGCTGGAGAGAGAGGGGCTGAATGGCCTCCTCCTGTGTAACAGGCTGGAGAGGGGCTGAATGGCCTCCTCCTGTTCCTGTGTAACAGGCTGGAGAGAGAGGGGCTGAATGGCCTCCTCCTGTGTAACAGGCTGGAGAGGGGCTGAATGGCCTCCTCCTGTCCCTGTGTAACAGGCTGGAGAGAGAGGGGGGCTGAATGGGCCAACACGTGCCGCTGGCCTGTCTCGTGTGTAGTCCCAGGGGTTGGGCTAGGGTTTAGGAGCCAATACACACACACATACACCCTTACACACACACGCATGTACACACACACGTACACACACACACACACACACACACACGCATGTACACACACACATACACACACACACGCGCATGTACACACACACACACACACGTACACACACACACACACACACACGTACACACACACACACACGTACACACACACACACGTACACACACACACACGTACACACACACACACACACGTACACACACACACACGTACACACACACACACGCATGTACACACACAGATGTACATACACACACGCATGTACACACACACACGCATGTACACACACACACGCATGTACACACACACACATGTACATACACACATACACACACGCATGTACACACACACACATGTACATACACACATACACACACGCATGTACACACACACACATACACACACACACACACACACACACACACACACACACACACACACGTACACACACACACACACACACACACGTACACACACACACACGTACACACACACACGTACACACACGTACACGTACACACACACACGCATGTACACACACAGATGTACATACACACATACACACACGCATGTACACACACACACACGTACACACACACACACGTACACACACACACACGTACACACACACACGTACACACACACACACGTACACACACGTACACACACACACGCATGTACACACACACATACACACACACATGTACACACACAGATGTACATACACACATACACACACGCATGTACACACACACACATGTACATACACACATACACACACGCATGTACACACACACACATGTACATACACACATACACACACGCATGTACACACACACACATGCGCACGCAGGTACACACACACACACACACGCATGTACACACACGCAGGTACACAGTGGGAACTGACCTGTTGGATGGGACTCTGGGCTTGGAACAGGATCCTCCGTCCCAGCAGCTCCGCAAAGATGCATCCGACAGACCAAATATCGATGGAGTTGTCGTAGTGAGTGCTGCCCATCAAGATCTCGGGAGCTCTGTAATACTGTGTCACAACCTCCTGCGTCATGTGTCTTGTGGCATCCGTCTCCTCCAGCCTGGCTAACCCAAAATCGCAAATCTGACCGACAGGAGAGGGAGAGAACAGCAGAGAATCGTTAAACACTTCACTCTGTATCTAACCCCGTGCTGTACCTGTCCTGGGAGTGTTTGATGGGGGACAGTGTAGAGGGAGCTTTACTCTGTATCTAACCCCGTGCTGTACCTGTCCTGGGAGTGTTTGATGGGGACAGTGTAGAGGGAGCTTTACTCTGTATCTAACCCCGTGCTGGACCTGTCCTGGGAGTGTTTGATGGGGACAGTGTAGAGGGAGCTTTACTCTGTATCTAACCCCGTGCTGTACCTGTCCTGGGAGTGTTTGATGGGGACAGTGTAGAGGGAGCTTTACTCTGTATCTAACCCCGTGCTGTACCTGTCCTGGGAGCGTTTGATGGGGGACAGTGTAGAGGGAGCTTTACTCTGCATCTAACCCCGTGCTGTACCTGTCCTGGGAGTGTTTGATGGGGGACAGTGTCGAGGGAGCTTTACTCTGTATCTAACCCCGTGCTGTACCTGTCCTGGGAGTGTTTGATGGGGGACAGTGTAGAGGGAGCTTTACTCTGTATCTAACCCCGTGCTGTCCCTGTCCTGGGAGTGTTTGATGGGGGACAGTGGAGAGGGAGCTTTACTCTGTATCTAACCCCGTGCTGTACCTGTCCTGGGAGTGTTTGATGGGGACAGTGTAGAGGGAGCTTTACTCTGTATCTAACCCCGTGCTGTACCTGTCCTGGGAGTGTTTGATGGGGGACAGTGTAGAGGGAGCTTTACTCTGTATCTAACCCCGTGCTGTACCTGTCCTGGGAGTGTTTGATGGGGGACAGTGTAGAGGGAGCTTTACTCTGTATCTAACCCCGTGCTGTACCTGTCCTGGGAGTGTTTGATGGGGACAGTGTAGAGGGAGCTTTACTCTGTATCTAACCCCGTGCTGTACCTGTCCTGGGAGTGTTTGATGGGGACAGTGTAGAGGGAGCTTTACTCTGTATCTAACCCCGTGCTGTACCTGTCCTGGGAGTGTTTGATGGGGACAGTGTAGAGGGAGCTTTACTCTGCATCTAACCCCGTGCTGTACCTGTCCTGGGAGTGTTTGATGGGGACAGTGTAGAGGGAGCTTTACTCTGTATCTAACCCCGTGCTGTACCTGTCCTGGGAGTGTTTGATAGGGACAGTGTAGAGGGAGCTTTACTCTGCATCTAACCCCGTGCTGTACCTGTCCTGGGAGTGTTTGATGGGGGACAGTGTAGAGGGAGCTTTACTCTGTATCTAACCCCGTGCTGTACCTGTCCTGGGAGTGTTTGATGGGGACAGTGTAGAGGGAGCTTTACTCTGTATCTAACCCCGTGCTGTACCTGTCCTGGGAGTGTTTGATGGGGACAGTGTAGAGGGAGCTGTACTCTGTATCTAACCCCGTGCTGTACCTGTCCTGGGGGTGTTTGATGGGGACAGTGTAGAGGGAGCTTTACTCTGTATCTAACACCGTGCTGTACCTGTCCTGGGAGTGTTTGATGGGGACAGTGTAGAGGGAGCTTTACTCTGTATCTAACCCCGTGCTGGACCTGTCCTGGGAGTGTTTGATGGGGACAGTGTAGAGGGAGCTTTACTCTGTATCTAACCCCGTGCTGTACCTCTCCTGGGAGTGTTTGATGGGGACAGTGTAGAGGGAGCTTTACTCTGTATCTAACACCGTGCTGTACCTGTCCCGGGAGTGTTTGATGGGGACAGTGTAGAGGGAGCTTTACTCTGTATCTAACCCCGTGCTGTACCTGTCCTGGGAGTGTTTGATGGGGACAGTGTAGAGGGAGCTTTACTCTGTATCTAACCCCGTGCTGTACCTGTCCTGGGAGTGTTTGATGGGGACAGTGTAGAGGGAGCTTTACTCTGTATCTAACCCCGTGCTGTACCTGTCCTGGGGGTGTTTGATGGGGACAGTGTAGAGGGAGCTTTACTCTGTATCTAACACCGTGCTGTACCTGTCCTGGGAGTGTTTGATGGGGACAGTGTAGAGGGAGCTTTACTCTGTATCTAACCCCGTGCTGGACCTGTCCTGGGAGTGTTTGATGGGGACAGTGTAGAGGGAGCTTTACTCTGTATCTAACCCCGTGCTGTACCTGTCCTGGGAGTGTTTGATGGGGACAGTGTAGAGGGAGCTTTACTCTGTATCTAACCCCGTGCTGTACCTGTCCTGGGAGTGTTTGATGGGGACAGTGTAGAGGGAGCTTTACTCTGCATCTAACCCCGTGCTGTACCTGTCCTGGGAGTGTTTGATGGGGGACAGTGTAGAGGGAGCTTTACTCTGTATCTAACCCCGTGCTGTACCTGTCCTGGGAGTGTTTGATGGGGACAGTGTAGAGGGAGCTTTACTCTGCATCTAACCCTGTGCTGTACCTGTCCTGGGAGTGTTTGATGGGGGACAGTGTAGAGGGAGCTTTACTCTGTATCTAACCCCGTGCTGTACCTGTCCTGGGAGTGTTTGATGGGGACAGTGTAGAGGGAGCTTTACTCTGTATCTAACCCCGTGCTGTACCTGTCCTGGGAGTGTTTGATGGGGACAGTGTAGAGGGAGCTTTACTCTGTATCTAACCCCGTGCTGTACCTGTCCTGGGGGTGTTTGATGGGGACAGTGTAGAGGGAGCTTTACTCTGTATCTAACCCCGTGCTGTACCTGTCCTGGGGGTGTTTGATGGGGACAGTGTAGAGGGAGCTTTACTCTGTATCTAACCCCGTGCTGTACCTGTCCTGGGAGTGTTTGATGGGGACAGTGTAGAGGGAGCTTTACTCTGTATCTAACCCCGTGCTGGACCTGTCCTGGGAGTGTTTGATGGGGACAGTGTAGAGGGAGCTTTACTCTGTATCTAACCCCGTGCTGTAGCTGTCCTGGGAGTGTTTGATGGGGACAGTGTAGAGGGAGCTTTACTCTGTATCTAACCCCGTGCTGTACCTGTCCTGGGAGTGTTTGATGGGGTCAGTGTAGTGGGAGCTTTACTCTGTATCTAACCCCGTGCTGTACCTGTCCTGGGAGTGTTTGATGGGGACAGTGTAGAGGGAGCTTTACTCTGTATCTAACCCCGTGCTGTACCTTTCCTGGGAGTGTTTGATGGGGGACAGTGTCGAGGGAGCTTTACTCTGTATCTAACCCCGTGCTGTACCTGTCCTGGGAGTGTTTGATGGGGGACAGTGTAGAGGGAGCTTTACTCTGTATCTAACCCCCTGCTGTACCTGTCCTGGGAGTGTTTGATGGGGACAGTGTAGAGGGAGCTTTACTCTGTATCTAACCCCCTGCTGTACCTGTCCTGGGAGTGTTTGATGGGGGACAGTGTAGAGGGAGCTTTACTCTGTATCTAACCCCGTGCTGTACCTGTCCTGGGAGTGTTTGATGGGGGACAGTGAAGAGGGAGCTTTACTCTGTATCTAACCCCGTGCTGTACCTGTCCTGGGAGTGTTTGATGGGGGACAGTGTAGAGGGAGCTTTACTCTGTATCTAACCCCGTGCTGTACCTGTCCTGGGAGTGTTTGATGGGGACAGTGTAGAGGGAGCTTTACTCTGTATCTAACCCCGTGCTGTACCTGTCCTGGGAGTGTTTGATGGGGGACAGTGTAGAGGGAGCTTTACTCTGTATCTCACCCCCTGCTGTACCTGTCCTGGGAGTGTTTGATGGGGACAGTGTAGAGGGAGCTTTACTCTGTATCTAACCCCGTGCTGTACCTGTCCTGGGAGTGTTTGATGGGGGACAGTGTAGAGGGAGCTTTACTCTGTATCTAACCCCGTGCTGTACCTGTCCTGGGAGTGTTTGATGGGGACAGTGTAGAGGGAGCTTTACTCTGCATCTAACCCCGTGCTGTACCTGTCCTGGGAGTGTTTGATGGGGGACAGTGTAGAGGGAGCTTTACTCTGTATCTAACCCCGTGCTGTACCTGTCCTGGGAGTGTTTGATGGGGACAGTGTAGAGGGAGTTTTACTCTGTATCTAACCCCGTGCTGTACCTGTCCTGGGAGTGTGTGATGGGGACAGTGTAGAGGGAGTTTTACTCTGTATCTAACCCCGTGCTGTACCTGTCCTGGGAGTGTTTGATGGGGGACAGTGTAGAGGGAGCTTTACTCTGTATCTAACCCCGTGCTGTACCTGTCCTGGGAGTGTTTGATGGGGGACAGTGTAGAGGGAGCTTTACTCTGTATCGAAC
Organism: Mustelus asterias; assembly: GCF_964213995.1. Classification (NCBI taxonomy): domain Eukaryota; kingdom Metazoa; phylum Chordata; class Chondrichthyes; order Carcharhiniformes; family Triakidae; genus Mustelus; species Mustelus asterias. The sequence goes on from NW_027592704.1 coordinate 7,895, forward strand.
CCCGTGCTGGACCTGTCCTGGGAGTGTTTGATGGGGGACATTGTAGAGGGAGACTAACCTTTAGTACACAGTTGCTGTTGACAAGTAAGTTTCCAGGTTTAATATCTCGATGTAAGATTCCTGCGGAATGTAAATATTTCAGACCTAGGAATGGAAATGCAAGAATTAAAATAGTATCACGAATGATCACACCAACCTTTACCCCAATCCCGCACCCTCTCCACGGCTCCCTCGCTCCCCCACCCTCTCCCCGTCTCCCTCACTCCCCCACCCTCTCCTCCTCTCCCTCACTCCCCCACCCTCTCCCCGTCTCCCTCACTCCCCCACCCTCTCCTCCTCTCCCTCACTCCTCCACCCTCTCCCCGTCTCCCTCACTCCCCCTCCCTCTCCCCGTCTCCCTCACTCCCTCCCCGTGTATCTCTGCATCTCTCTGCTCCCTCAACCTTACCTCGAGTTGGCCTGAGGGTACTCACAAAGGACAAAGACCAAAGAAAATTCCAGCACAGGAACAAGCCCTTCGGCCCCTCCAAGCCCGTACCGACCATGCTGTCCCCCGACTGAACTAAAACCCCCTACCCTTCCGGGGACCGTATCCCTCTATTCCCATCCCTATTCATGGATTTGTCCAGACGCCCCTTAAAACTCACGACCGTATCCGCTTCCACTCCCTCCCCCGGCAGCGAGTTCCAGGCACCCACCACCCTCTGTGTAAAAAACCTGCCTCGTACATCTCCTTTAAACCTTGCCCCCTCGCACCTTAAACCTGTGCCCCCCGAGTAACTGACTCTTCCACCCTGGGGGGAAAAAGCTTCTGACTATCCACTCTGTCCCTCATAATCTTGTAGACTTCTATCAGGTCTCCCCTCAACCTCCAGTGAGAACAAACCAAGTTTCTCCAACCTCTCCTCATAGCTAATGCCCTCCATACCAGGCAACATCCTGGTCAATCTTTTCTGTACCCTCTCCAAAGCCTCCACATCCTTCTGGTAGAGTGGCGACCAGAATTGAACACTATATTCCAAGTGCGGCCTAACTAAGGTTCTATAAAGCTGCAACATGACTTGCCAATTTTAAAACTCAATACCCCGGCCGATGAAGGCAAGCATGCCGTATGCCTTCTTGACTACCTTCTCCACCTGCGTTGCCACTTTCAGTGACCTGTGTACCTGTACGCCCAGATCCCTCTGCCTATCGATACTCCTAAGGGTTCTGCCATTTACTGTATATTTCCTATCTGTATTAGACCTTCCAAAATGCACCACCTCGCATCCTTACCTCGGAGAATTTGGTAGAGAAACACTTTGATGTGCTCGGCGCTCAAAGACTGAGGAGAAACTATGACTTTGTGGAGATCACTTTGCATCAACTCCGTAATCACATAGCTCGGGAATCAGCAGTGAAGGAGTCACATCCTCGAGTATTCAGCTGTGTAAACACTCCCTCCTCCAGCCCCCTACACCCCCTCCCTATCTCTGTAACCTCCCCCAGCCCCCCTACACCCCCTCCCTATCTCTGTAACCTCCTCCAGCCCCTACACCCCCTCCCTATCTCTGTAACCTCCTCCAGCCCCTACACCCCCTCCCTATCTCTGTAACCCCCTCCAGCCCCCTACACCCCCTCCCTATCTCTGTAACCTCCTCCAGCCCCCTACACCCCCCTCCCTATCTCTGTAACCTCCTCCAGACCCTCCACCCCCTCCCTATCCCTGTACCCTCCTCCAGCCCCCTACACCCCCTCCCTATCTCAGTAACCTCCTCCAGCCCCCTACACCCCCCTCCCTATCTCTGTAACCTCCACCAGACCCTACACCCCCTCCCTATCTCTGTAACCCCCTCCAGCCCCCTACACCCCCTCCCTATCTCTGTAACCTCCTCCAGACCCTACACCCCCTCCCTATCTCTGTAACCTCCTCCAGCCCTGACACCCCCTCCCTATCTCCACACCCTCCTCCAGCCCCTACACCCCCTCCCTATCTCTGTAACCCCCTCCAGCCCCCTACACCCCCTTCCCTATCTCTGTAACCTCCTCCAGCCCATTCCAACCCCCTCCCTATCTCTGTAACCTCCTCCAGTCCCTACACTCCCTCCCTATCTCTGTAACCCCCTCCAGCCCCCTACACCCCCTTCCCTATCTCTGTAACCTCCTCCAGCCCCCTACACCCCTCCCTATCTCTGTAACCTCCTCCAGCCCCCTACACCCCCTCCCTATCTCTGTAACCCCCTCCAGCCCCCTACACCCCCTCCCTATCTCTGTAACCCCCTCCAGCCACCTACACCCCCTCCCTTTCTCTGTAACCTCCGCCAGTCCCGACACACCCTCCCTATCTCGGTAACCTCCTCCAGCCCCCCTACACCCCCTCCCTATCTCTGTAACCTCCTCTAGCCCCCTACACCCCCTCCCTATCTCTGTAACCTCCTCCAGCCCCTACACCCCCTCCCTATCTCTGAAACCTCCTCCAGCCCATTCCAACCCCCTCCCTATCTCTGTAACCTCCTCCAGTCCCTACACTCCCTCCCTATCTCTGTAACCCCCTCCAGCCCCCTACACCCCCTTCCCTATCTCTGTAACCTCCTCCAGCCCATTCCAACCCCCTCCCTATCTCTGTAACCTCCTCCAGCCCCCTGCACCCCCTCCCTATCTCTGTAACCGCCTTCAGCCCCCTACACCCCCTCCCTATCTCTGTAACCTCCCCCAGCCCCTACACCCCGTCCCTATCTCTGTAACCTCCTCCAGCCCCCTACACCCCCTCCCTATCTCTGTAACCTCCTCCAGCCCCCTACACCCCCTCTCTATCTCTGTAACCTCCTCCAGCCCCCTACACCCCCTCTCTATCTCTGTAACCTCCTCCAGCCCCCACACCCCCTCCCTATCTCTGTAACCTCCTCCAGCCCCTACACCCCCTCCCTATCTCTGTAACCTCCTCCAGCCCCCTATACCCCCTCCCTATCTCTGTAACCTCCTCCAGCCCCCTACACCCCCTCTCTATCTCTGTAACCTCCTCCAGCCCCCTATACCCCCTCCCTATCTCTGTAACCTCCTCCAGCCCCCTATACCCCCTCCCTATCTCTGTAACCTCCTCCAGCCCCCTACACCCCCTCTCTATCTCTGTAACCTCCTCCAGCCCCCTACACCCCTCCCTATCTCTGTAACCCCCTCCAGCCCCCTACACCTCCTCCCTATCTCTGTAACGTCCTCCAGCCCCCTACACCCCCTCCCTATCTCTGTAACCTCCTCCAGCCCCCCTACACCCCCTCCCTATCTCTGTAACCCCCTCCAGCCCCCTACACCCCTCCCTATCTCTGTAACCTCCTCCAGCCCCCTTCAACCCCTCCCTATCTCTGTAACCTCCTCCAGCCCCTACACCCCCTCCCTATCTCTGAAACCTCCTCCAGCCCCCTACACCCCCTCCCGATCTCTGTCACCTCCTCCAGCCCCCTACACCCCCTCCCTATCTCTGTAACCTCCTCCAGCCCCCTATACCCCCTCCCTATCTCTGTAACCTCCTCCAGCCCCCTACACCCCCTCTCTATCTCTGTAACCTCCTCCAGCCCCCTACACCCCTCCCTATCTCTGTAACCCCCTCCAGCCCCCTACACCTCCTCCCTATCTCTGTAACGTCCTCCAGCCCCCTACACCCCCTCCCTATCTCTGTAACCTCCTCCAGCCCCCCTACACCCCCTCCCTATCTCTGTAACCCCCTCCAGCCCCCTACACCCCCTCTCTATCTCTGTAACCTCCTCCAGCCCCCTACACCCCTCCCTATCTCTGTAACCCCCTCCAGCCCCCTACACCTCCTCCCTATCTCTGTAACGTCCTCCAGCCCCCTACACCCCCTCCCTATCTCTGTAACCTCCTCCAGCCCCCTACACCCCTCCCTATCTCTGTAACCTCCTCCAGCCCCCTTCAACCCCTCCCTATCTCTGTAACCTCCTCCAGCCCCTACACCCCCTCCCTATCTCTGAAACCTCCTCCAGCCCCCTACACCCCCTCCCGATCTCTGTCACCTCCTCCAGCCCCCTACACACCCTCCCTATCTCTGTAACCTCCTCCAGCCCCCTACACCCCCCTCCCTATCTCTGTAAACCCCTCCAGCCCCCTACACCCCCCTCCCTATATCCGTAACCTCCTCCTGCCCCCTACAACCCCTCCCTATCTCTGTAACCTCCTCCAGCCCCTACACCCCCCTCCCTAGATCTGTAACCTCCTCCAGCCCCCCCACAACCCCTCCCTATCTCTGTAACCTCCTCCAGCCCCCTACACCCCCTCCCTATCTCTGTAACCTCCTCCAGCCCCCCTACACCCCCTCCCTATCTCTGTAACCCCCTCCAGCCCCCTACACCCCTCCCTATCTCTGTAACCTCCTCCAGCCCCCTTCAACCCCTCCCTATCTCTGTAACCTCCTCCAGCCCCTACACCCCCTCCCTATCTCTGAAACCTCCTCCAGCCCCCTACACCCCCTCCCGATCTCTGTCACCTCCTCCAGCCCCCTACACCCCCTCCCTATCTCTGTAACCTCCTCCAGCCCCCTATACCCCCTCCCTATCTCTGTAACCTCCTCCAGCCCCCTACACCCCCTCTCTATCTCTGTAACCTCCTCCAGCCCCCTACACCCCTCCCTATCTCTGTAACCCCCTCCAGCCCCCTACACCTCCTCCCTATCTCTGTAACGTCCTCCAGCCCCCTACACCCCCTCCCTATCTCTGTAACCTCCTCCAGCCCCCCTACACCCCCTCCCTATCTCTGTAACCCCCTCCAGCCCCCTACACCCCCTCTCTATCTCTGTAACCTCCTCCAGCCCCCTACACCCCTCCCTATCTCTGTAACCCCCTCCAGCCCCCTACACCTCCTCCCTATCTCTGTAACGTCCTCCAGCCCCCTACACCCCCTCCCTATCTCTGTAACCCCCTCCAGCCCCCTACACCCCTCCCTATCTCTGTAACCCCCTCCAGCCCCCTACACCCCCTCCCTATCTCTGTAACCTCCTCCAGCCCTCTACACCCCCTCCCTATCTCTGTAACCTCCTCCAGCCCCCTACACCCCCTCCCTATCTCTGTAACCTCCTCCAGCCCCCTACAACCCCTACCTATCTCTGTAACCCCCTCCAGCCCCCTGCACCCCCTCCCTATCTCTGTAACCTCCTCCAGCCCCCTACACCCCCTCCCTATCTCTGTAACCTCCTACGACCCTCCGAGATCTCTGCGCTCCTCCAATTCCGGCCTCTCAAGCGTCCCCCCGATTCCCATCGCTCCGCCACTGGGGACCGTGCCTTCAGCTGGCCCGGGGTGGGGGTGGTGGGAGGTGGGGGTGGTGGGAGGTGGGGGGGGTGGGGGGTGGGTGGGTGGGGGGGGCCTAAGCTCTGGAACTGCCTCCCTAAACCCCTCCAACTCTCTCTCCCACTCCCCTCCACCCACTTTGCAACAATCATTCAAGGCGACCACTTTGACCGAGATATTGGGGGCAAATTGTGAAGGATACATCTCCTCAAAATAGTCTATGTGTGGGGGCTGTAGGATATCGAGGGCAGAAAGGACCTGGAAAAAGATAGATCGACAACAAATCAGATATTATAGAGATAAAGCAGAGTGCGTCATTGTCTAATATACACAGCGTTATACCCAGTGACGCACGGTGTGTTATTATATAATATACACGGCGTTATACCCAGTGACGCACGGTGTGTTATTATATAATATACACGGCGTTATCCCCAGTGACGCACGGTGTGTTATTATATAATATACACAGCGTTATACCCAGTGACGCACGGTGTGTTATTATATAATATACACAGCGTTATACCCAGTGACGCACGGTGTGTTATTATATAATATACACAGCGTTATCCCCAGTGACGCACGGTGTGTTATTATATAATATACACAGCGTTATACCCAGTGACGCACGGTGTGTTATTATATAATATACACAGCGTTATACCCAGTGACACACGGTGTGTTATTATATAATATACACAGCGTTATACCCAGTGACGCACGGTGTGTTATTATATAATATACACTGCGTTATACCCAGTGACACACGGTGTGTTATTATATAATATACACAGCGTTATACCCAGTGACGCACGGTGTGTTATTATATAATATACACAGCGTTATACCCAGTGACGCACGGTGTGTTATTATATAATATACACGGCGTTATACCCAGTGACACACGGTGTGTTATTATATAATATACACTGCGTTATACCCAGTGACACACGGTGTGTTATTATATAATATACACAGCGTTATACCCAGTGACGCACGGTGTGTTATTATATAATATACACAGCGTTATACCCAGTGACACACGGTGTGTTATTATATAATATACACAGCGTTATACCCAGTGACGCACGGTGTGTTATTATATAATATACACTGCGTTATACCCAGTGACACACGGTGTGTTATTATATAATATACACAGCGTTATACCCAGTGACGCACGGTGTGTTATTATATAATATACACAGCGTTATACCCAGTGACACACGGTGTGTTATTATATAATATACACTGCGTTATACCCAGTGACACACGGTGTGTTATTATATAATATACACAGCGTTATACCCAGTGACGCACGGTGTGTTATTATATAATATACACGGCGTTATACCCAGTGACACACGGTGTGTTATTATATAATATACACAGCGTTATACCCAGTGACGCACGGTGTGTTATTATATAATATACACGGCGTTATCCCCAGTGACGCACGGTGTGTTATTATATAATATACACAGCGTTATCCCCAGTGACGCACGGTGTGTTATTATATAATATACACGGCGTTATACCCAGTGACGCACGGTGTGTTATTATATAATATACACAGCGTTATCCCCAGTGACGCACGGTGTGTTATTATATAATATACACAGCGTTATACCCAGTGACACACAGTGTGTTATTATATAATATACACGGCGTTATACCCAGTGACGCACGGTGTGTTATTATATAATATACACGGCGTTATACCCAGTGACGCACGGTGTGTTATTATATAATATACACGGCGTTATACCCAGTGACGCACGGTGTGTTATTATATAATATACACAGCGTTATACCCAGTGACGCACGGTGTGTTATTATATAATATACACGGCGTTATACCCAGTGACGCACGGTGTGTTATTATATAATATACACAGCGTTATCCCCAGTGACGCACGGTGTGTTATTATATAATATACACAGCGTTATACCCAGTGACGCACGGTGTGTTATTATATAATATACACAGCGTTATACCCAGTGACGCACGGTGTGTTATTATATAATATACACTGCGTTATACCCAGTGACACACGGTGTGTTATTATATAATATACACAGCGTTATACCCAGTGACGCACGGTGTGTTATTATATAATATACACAGCGTTATACCCAGTGACGCACGGTGTGTTATTATATAATATACACGGCGTTATACCCAGTGACGCACGGTGTGTTATTATATAATATACACAGCGTTATACCCAGTGACGCACGGTGTGTTATTATATAATATACACTGCGTTATACCCAGTGACACACGGTGTGTTATTATATAATATACACAGCGTTATACCCAGTGACGCACGGTGTGTTATTATATAATATACACGGCGTTATACCCAGTGACACACGGTGTGTTATTATATAATATACACAGCGTTATACCCAGTGACGCACGGTGTGTTATTATATAATATACACGGCGTTATACCCAGTGACACACGGTGTGTTATTATATAATATACACAGCGTTATACCCAGTGACGCACGGTGTGTTATTATATAATATACACGGCGTTATACCCAGTGACGCACGGTGTGTTATTATATAATATACACAGCGTTATACCCAGTGACACACGGTGTGTTATTATATAATATACACAGCGTTATACCCAGTGACACACGGTGTGTTATTATATAATATACACAGCGTTATACCCAGTGACGCACGGTGTGTTATTATATAATATACACGGCGTTATACCCAGTGACGCACGGTGTGTTATTATATAATATACACAGCGTTATCCCCAGTGACGCACGGTGTGTTATTATATAATATACACAGCGTTATACCCAGTGACGCACGGTGTGTTATTATATAATATACACAGCGTTATACCCAGTGACGCACGGTGTGTTATTATATAATATACACAGCGTTATACCCAGTGACACACGGTGTGTTATTATATAATATACACAGCGTTATACCCAGTGACGCACGGTGTGTTATTATATAATATACACGGCGTTATACCCAGTGACGCACGGTGTGTTATTATATAATATACACAGCGTTATACCCAGTGACACACGGTGTGTTATTATATAATATACACAGCGTTATCCCCAGTGACGCACGGTGTGTTATTATATAATATACACGGCGTTATACCCAGTGACACACGGTGTGTTATTATATAATATACACAGCGTTATACCCAGTGACACACGGTGTGTTATTATATAATATACACAGCGTTATACCCAGTGACGCACGGTGTGTTATTATATAATATACACAGCGTTATACCCAGTGACGCACGGTGTGTTATTATATAATATACACAGCGTTATACCCAGTGACGCACGGTGTGTTATTATATAATATACACAGCGTTATACCCAGTGACGCACGGTGTGTTATTATATAATATACACAGCGTTATACCCAGTGACACACGGTGTGTTATTATATAATATACACAGCGTTATACCCAGTGACACACGGTGTGTTATTATATAATATACACAGCGTTATACCCAGTGACGCACGGTGTGTTATTATATAATATACACAGCGTTATACCCAGTGACGCACGGTGTGTTATCATATAATATACACAGCGTTATACCCAGTGACACACGGTGTGTTATCATATAATATACACAGCGTTATACCCAGTGACACACGGTGTGTTATCATATAATATACACGGCGTTATACCCAGCAACACACGGTGTGTTATTATATAATATACACAGCGTTATACCCAGTGACGCACGGTGTGTTATCATATAATATACACAGCGTTATACCCAGTGACACACGGTGTGTTATCATATAATATACACAGCGTTATACCCAGTGACGCACGGTGTGTTATTATATAATATACACAGCGTTATACCCAGTGACGCACGGTGTGTTATTATATAATATACACAGCGTTATACCCAGTGACGCACGGTGTGTTATTATATAATATACACGGCGTTATACCCAGCAACACACGGTGTGTTATTATATAATATACACGGCGTTATACCCAGTGACGCACGGTGTGTTATTATATAATATACACAGCGTTATACCCAGTGACGCACGGTGTGTTATTATATAATATACACAGCGTTATACCCAGTGACGCACGGTGTGTTATTATATAATATACACAGCGTTATACCCAGTGACACACGGTGTGTTATTATATAATATACACGGCGTTATACCCAGTGACGCACGGTGTGTTATTATATAATATACACAGCGTTATGCCCAGTGACGCACGGTGTGTTATCATATAATATACACAGCGTTATCCCCAGTGACACACGGTGTGTTATTATATAATATACACGGCGTTATACCCAGTGACGCACGGTGTGTTATTATATAATATACACAGCGTTATACCCAGTGACACACGGTGTGTTATTATATAATATACACAGCGTTATGCCCAGTGACGCACGGTGTGTTATTATATAATATACACGGCGTTATACCCAGTGACACACGGTGTGTTATTATATAATATACACAGCGTTATACCCAGTGACACACGGTGTGTTATTATATAATATACACAGCGTTATCCCCAGTGACGCACGGTGTGTTATTATATAATATACACGGCGTTATACCCAGTGACACACGGTGTGTTATTATATAATATACACGGCGTTATACCCAGTGACGCACGGTGTGTTATTATATAATATACACGGCGTTATACCCAGTGACGCACGGTGTGTTATTATATAATATACACGGCGTTATACCCAGTGACGCACGGTGTGTTATTATATAATATACACAGCGTTATACCCAGTGACGCACGGTGTGTTATCATATAATATACACAGCGTTATACCCAGTGACACACGGTGTGTTATCATATAATATACACAGCGTTATACCCAGTGACGCACGGTGTGTTATTATATATTATACACAGCGTTATACCCAGTGACACACGGTGTGTTATTATATAATATACACGGCGTTATACCCAGTGACACACGGTGTGTTATTATATAATATACACAGCGTTATACCCAGTGACGCACGGTGTGTTATTATATAATGTACACGGCGTTATACCCAGTGACACACGGTGTGTTATTATATAATGTACACAGCGTTATACCCAGTGACACACGGTGTGTTATTATATAATATACACAGCGTTATACCCAGTGACGCACGGTGTGTTATTATATAATATACACAGCGTTATACCCAGTGACGCACGGTGTGTTATTATATAATATACACAGCGTTATACCCAGTGACGCACGGTGTGTTATTATATAATATACACAGCGTTATACCCAGTGACGCACGGTGTGTTATTATATAATATACACAGCGTTATACCCAGTGTGTGTAAACGGCTGGAGAGAGAGAGGGGCTGAATGGCCTCCTCCTGTTCCTGTGTAACAGGCTGGAGAGAGAGAGGGGCTGTATGGCCTCCTCCTGTTCCTGTGTAACAGTCTGGAGAGGGGCTGAATGGGCCTCCTCCTGTTCCTGTGTAACAGGCTGGAGAGAGAGAGGGGCTGAATGGCCTCCTCCTGTTCCTGTCTAACAGGCTGGAGAGGGGCTGAATGGGCCTCCTCCTGTTCCTGTGTTACAGGCTGGAGAGAGAGAGGGGCTGAATGGGCCTCCTCCTGTTCCTGTCTAACAGGCTGGAGAGAGAGGGGCTGAATGGCCTCCTCCTGTTCCTGTGTAACAGGCTGGAGAGGGGCTGAATGGCCCTCCTCCTGTTCCTGTGTAACAGGCTGGAGAGAGAGAGAGGGGCTAAATGGGCCTCCTCCTGTTCCTGTGTAACAGGCTGGAGAGAGAGGGGCTGAATGGCCTCCTCCTGTTCCTGTGTAACAGGCTGGAGAGAGAGGGGCTGAATGGGCCTCCTCCTGTTCCTGTGTAACAGGCTGGAGAGAGAGAGAGAGGGGCTGAATGGCCTCCTCCTGTTCCTGTGTAACAGGCTGGAGAGAGAGAGAGGGGCTAAATGGGCCTCCTCCTGTTCCTGTGTAACAGGCTGGAGAGAGAGGGGCTGAATGGCCTCCTCCTGTTCCTGTGTAACAGGCTGGAGAGAGAGGGTGGCCGGTCCTCTGCTGCCACCACTGGCCGGAGGAGGTAAGTGCAGCGTGACTGTTTACATGGGGAAAATCTGTGGAGATGCGCCTTCCCGTGGCGTTACCAAGCAGAGAGAGGAGGCAGCAATAGACGGACAGACCTCACGAGGGTCCCACACACTCACGTTGCTGTGCTTGAAGAACGAAAGCATCTTCAGTTCCCGAAAGACACGCTTGCACGAGATGAGGTTTTGGAAAACATTTGGCATTTTCTTCAGGGCAACCTGCTTCCCGTCACGGGGATCCAAAACAGACCTGAAAGATACAGCACGGGGTTAGATACAGAGTAAAGCTCCCTCTACACTGTCCCCATCAAACACTCCCAGGACAGGTACAGCACGGGTTGAGATACAGAGTAAAGCTCCCTCTACACTGTCCCCCATCAAACACTCCCAGGACAGGGACAGCACGGGGTTAGATACAGAGTAAAGCTCCCTCTACACTGTCCCCATCAAACACTCCCAGGACAGGTACAGCACGGGGTTAGATACAGAGTAAAGCTCCCTCTACACTGTCCCCCATCAAACACTCCCAGGACAGGTACAGCACGGGGTTAGATACAGAGTAAAGCTCCCTCTACACTGTCCCCATCAAACACTCCCAGGACAGGGACAGCACGGGGTTAGATACAGAGTAAAGCTCCCTCTACACTGTCCCCCATCAAACACTCCCAGGACAGGTACAGCACGGGGTTAGATACAGAGTAAAGCTCCCTCTACACTGTCCCCATCAAACACTCCCAGGACAGGTACAGCACGGGGTTAGATACAGAGTAAAGCTCCCTCTACACTGTCCCCATCAAACACTCCCAGGGCACGTACAGCACGGGGTTAGATACAGAGTAAAGCTCCCTCTACACTGTCCCCCCATCAAACACTCCCAGGACAGGGACAGCACGGGGTTAGATACAGAGTAAAGCTCCCTCTACACTGTCCCCCATCAAACACTCCCAGGACAGGTACAGCACGGGGTTAGATACAGAGTAAAGCTCCCTCTACACTGTCCCCCATCAAACACTCCCAGGACAGGTACAGCACGGGGTTAGATACAGAGTAAAGCTCCCTCTACACTGTCCCCATCAAACACTCCCAGGGCACGTACAGCACGGGGTTAGATACAGAGTAAAGCTCCCTCTACACTGTCCCCCATCAAACACTCCCAGGACAGGGACAGCACGGGGTTAGATACAGAGTAAAGCTCCCTCTACACTGTCCCCCATCAAACACTCCCAGGACAGGTACAGCACGGGGTTAGATACAGAGTAAAGCTCCCTCTACACTGTCCCCCATCAATCACTCCCAGGACAGGGACAGCACGGGGTTAGATACAGAGTAAAGCTCCCTCTACACTGTCCCCCCATCAAACACTCCCAGGACAGGGACAGCACGGGGTTAGATACAGAGTAAAGCTCCCTCTACACTGTCCCCCATCAAACACTCCCAGGACAGGGACAGCACGGGGTTAGATACAGAGTAAAGCTCCCTCTACACTGTCCCCATCAAACACTCCCAGGACAGGTACAGCACGGGGTTAGATACAGAGTAAAGTTCCCTCTACACTGTCCCCCATCAAACACTCCCAGGACAGGTACAGCACGGGGTTAGATACAGAGTAAAGCTCCCTCTCCACTGTCCCCATCAAACACTCCCAGGGCAGGTCCAGCACGGGGTTAGATACAGAGTAAAGCTCCCTCTACACTGTCCCCCATCAAACACTCCCAGGACAGGTACAGCACGGGGTTAGATACAGAGTAAAGTTCCCTCCACACTGTCCCCCATCAAACACTCCCAGGACAGGTACAGCACGGGGTTAGATACAGAGTAAAGCTCCCTCTACACTGTCCCCCATCAAACACTCCCAGGACAGGTACAGCACGGGGTTAGATACAGAGTAAAGCTCCCTCTACACTGTCCCCATCAAACACTCCCAGGACAGGTACAACACGGGGTTAGATACAGAGTAAAGCTCCCTCTACACTGTCCCCCATCAAACACTCCCAGGACAGGTACAGCACGGCGTTAGATACAGAGTAAAGCTCCCTCTACACTGTCCCCATCAAACACTCCCAGGACAGGTACAGCACGGGGTTAGATACAGAGTAAAGCTCCCTCCACACTGTCCCCATCAAACACTCCCAGGACAGGTACAGCACGGGGTTAGATACAGAGTAAAGCTCCCTCTCCACTGTCCCCCACCAAACACTCCCAGGACAGGTACAGCACGGGGTTAGATACAGAGTAAAGCTCCCTCTACACTGTCCCCCATCAAACACTCCCAGGACATGTACAGCACGGGGTTAGATACAGAGTAAAGCTCCCTCTACACTGTCCCCCATCAAACACTCCCAGGACAGGGACAGCACGGGGTTAGATACAGAGTAAGGCTCCCTCTACACTGTCCCCATCAAACACTCCCAGGACAGGTACAGCACGGGGTTAGATACAGAGTAAAGCTCCCTCTACACTGTCCCCCATCAAACACTCCCAGGACAGGTACAGCACGGGGTTAGATACAGAGTAAAGCTCCCTCTACACTGTCCCCCATCAAACACTCCCAGCACAGGTACAGCACGGGGTTAGATACAGAGTAAAGCTCCCTCTACACTGTCCCCCATCAAACACTCCCAGGACAGGTACAGCACGGGGTGAGATACAGAGTAAAGCTCCCTCTACACTGTCCCCATCAAACACTCCCAGGACAGGGACAGCACGGGGTTAGATACAGAGTAAAGCTCCCTCTACACTGTCCCTATCAAACACTCCCAGGACACGGGGTTAGATACAGAGTAAAGCTCCCTCTACACTTTCCCCCATCAAACACTCCCAGGACAGGTACAGCACGGGGTTAGATACAGAGTAAAGCTCCCTCTACACTGTCCCCCATCAAACACTCCCAGGACAGGTACAGCACGGGGTTAGATACAGAGTAAAGCTCCCTCTACACTGTCCCCATCAAACACTCCCAGGACAGGTACAGCACGGGGTTAGATACAGAGTAAAGCTCCCTCTACACTGTCCCCATCAAACACTCCCAGGACAGGGACAGCACGGGGTTAGATACAGAGTAAAGCTCCCTCTACACTGTCCCTATCAAACACTCCCAGGACACGGGGTTAGATACAGAGTAAAGCTCCCTCTCCACTGTCCCCATCAAACACTACAGCACAAAACAGGCCCTTCAGCCCACAAGTTGTGCCGAACATATCCCTACCTTCTAGACCTACCTATGACCCTCCATCCTATTAAGTCCCATGTACTCATCCAGGAGTCTCTTAAAAGACCCTATTGAGTTCGCCTCCACCACCACTGACGGCAGCCGATTCCACTCGCCCACCACCCTCTGTGTGAAAAACTTACCCCTAACATCTCCCCTGTACCTACCCCCCAGCACCTTAAACCTGTGTCCTCTCGTAGCAGCCATTTCCACCCTGGGAAAAAGCCTCTGAGAGTCCACCCGATCTATGCCTCTCAACATCTTATACACCTCTATTAGGTCTCCTCTCATCCTACGTCTCTCCAAGGAGAAAAGACCGAGCTCCCTCAGCCTATCCTCATAAGGCATGCCACTCAATCCAGGCAACATCCTTGTAAATCTCCTCTGCACCCTTTCAATCTTTTCCACATCCTTCCTGGAGTGAGGCGACCAGAACTGAGCACAGTACTCCAAGTGGGGTCTGACGAGGGTCTTATATAGCTGCATCATTATCCCCGGACTCCTAAACTCAATCCCTCGATTGATAAAGGCCAGCACACCATACGCCTTCTTAACCACCTCCTCCACCTGCGGGGCTAGGGTTCCTGCTCCTGATCACTGTCCAGTGATCCCTGGGTTAGAGAGAGAGAGGGGAAATCAGCCAGGGTTCCTGCTCCCGATCCCTGTCCAGTGGTCCCTGGGTTAGAGAGAGGGGGAATCAGCCAGGGTTCCTGCTCCCGATCCCTGTCCAGTGATCCCTGGGTTAGAGAGAGAGAGGGGAAATCAGCCAGGGTTCCTGCTCCCGATCCCTGTCCAGTGATCCCTGGGTTAGAGAGAGAGAGGGGAAATCAGCCAGGGTTCCTGCTCCTGATCACTGTCCAGTGATCCCTGGGTTAGAGAGAGAGGGGAAATCAGCCAGGGTTCCTGATCCCTGTCCAGTGATCCCTGGGTTAGAGAGAGAGGGGGATTCAGCCAGGGTTCCTGATCCCTGTCCAGTGATCCCTAGGTTAGGGAGAGGGGGAATCAGCCAGGGTTCCTGCTCCTGATCCCTGTCCAGTGACCCCTGGGTTAGAGAGAGAGGGGAAATAGAAACATAGAAACATAGAAAAACTACAGCACAAAACAGGCCCTTCGGCCCCACAAGTTGTGCCGAACACATCCCTACCTTCTAGGCCTACCTATAACCCTCCATCCTATTAAGTCCCATGTACTCAACCAGGAGTCTCTTAAAAGACCCTATTGAGTTTGCCTCCACCACCACTGACGGCAGCCGATTCCACTCGCCCACCACCCTATGTGTGAAAAACTTACCCCTAACATCTCCCCTGTACCTACCCCCCAGCACCTTAAACCTGTGTCCTCTCGTAGCAGACATTTCCACCCTGGGAAAAAGCCTCTGAGAGTCCACCCGATCTATGCCTCTCAACATCTTATACACCTCTATTAGGTCTCCTCTCATCCTACGTCTCTCCAAGGAGAAAAGACCGAGCTCCCTCAGCCTATCCTCATAAGGCATGCCACTCAATCCAGGCAACATCCTTGTAAATCCCCTCTGCACCCTTTCAATCTTTTCCACATCCTTCCTGTAGTGAGGCGACCAGAACTGAGCACAGTACTCCAAGTGGGGTCTGACGAGGGTCTTATATAGCTGCATCATTATCCCCGGACTCCTAAACTCAATCCCTCGATTGATAAAGGCCAGCACATCATACGCCTTCTTAACCACCTCCTCCACCTGCGGGGCTAGGGTTCCTGCTCCTGATCACTGTCCAGTGATCCCTGGGTTAGAGAGAGGGGAAATCAGCCAGGGTTCCTGCTCCTGATCCCTGTCCAGTGATCCCTGGGTTAGAGAGAGAGAGGGGAAATCAGCCAGGGTTCCTGCTCCTGATCCCTGTCCAGTGATCCCTGGGTTAGAGAGAGAGGGGGAATCAGCCAGGGTTCCTGCTCCTGACCCCTGTCCAGTGATCCCTGGGTTAGAGAGAGAGAGGGGAAATCAGCCAGGGTTCCTGCTCCTGATCACTGTCCAGTGATCCCTGGGTTAGAGAGAGAGGGGAAATCAGCCAGGGTTCCTGATCCCCGTCCAGTGATCCCTGGGTTAGAGAGAGAGGGGAAATCAGCCAGGGTTCCTGATCCCCGTCCAGTGATCCCTGGGTTAGAGAGAGAGGGGAAATCAGCCAGGGTTCCCGCTCCTGATCACTGTCCAGTGATCCCTGGGTTAGAGAGAGAGAGGGAATCAGCCAGGGTTCCTGCTCCCGATCCCTGTCCAGTGATCCCTGGGTTAGAGAGAGAGGGGAAATCAGCCAGGGTTCCTGATCCCTGTCCAGTGACCCCTGGGATAGAGAGAGAGAGGGGGAATCAGCCAGGGTTCCTGATCCCTGTCCAGTGATCCCTGGGATAGAGAGAGAGGGGGAATCAGCCAGGGTTCCTGTTCCTGATCACTGTCCAGTGATCCCTGGGTTAGAGAGAGAGAGAGGGGAAATCAGCCAGGGTTCCTGCTCCTGATCCCTGTCCAGTGATCCCTAGGTTAGAGAGAGAGAGGAAATCAGCCAGGGTTCCTGCTCCTGATCCCTGTCCAGTGATCCCTGGGTTAGAGAGAGAGAGGGGAAATCAGCCAGGGTTCCTGCTCCTGATCCCTGTCCAGTGATCCCTGGGTTAGAGAGAGAGAGGGGAAATCAGCCAGGGTTCCTGATCCCTGTCCAGTGATCCCTGGGATAGAGAGAGAGGGGAAATCAGCCAGGGTTCCTGCTCCTGATCCCTGTCCAGTGACCCCTGGGTTAGAGCGGGGGAGAGAGGGAGAGATACCCCCTGTGCCGTTATACGGAGAGATGTGCAGACAGGAACAGAGAGATCTTGGGGTCCATATCCACAGATCTCTAAAGGTTGCCACTCAAGTGGATAGAGCTGTGAAGAAGGCATATAGTGTGTTAGCTTTTATTAACAGGGGGTTGGAGTTTAAGAGCCGTGGGGTTATGCTGCAACTGTACAGGACCTTGGTGAGACCGCATTTGGAATATTGTGTGCAGTTCTGGTCACCTCACTATAAGAAGGATGTGGAAGCGCTGGAAAGAGTGCAGAGGAGATTTACCAGGATGCTGCCTGGTTTGGAGGGTAGGTCTTATGAGGAAAGGTTGAGGGAGCTAGGGCTGTTCTCTCTGGAGCGGAGGAGATTGAGGGGAGACTTAATAGAGGTTTATAAAATGATGAAGGGGATAGATAGAGTGAACGTTCAAAGACTATTTCCTCGGGTGGATGGAGCTATTACAAGGGGGCATAACTATAGGGTTCGTGGTGGGAGATACAGGACGGATATCAGAGGTAGGTTCTTTACGCAGAGAGTGGTTGGGGTGTGGAATGGACTGCCTGCAGTGACAGTGGAGTCAGACACTTTAGGAACATTTAAGCGGTTATTGGATAGGCACACGGAGCACACCAGGATGGTAGGGAGTGGGATAGCTTGATCTTGGTTTCAGATGAAGGTCGGCACAACATCGTGGGCCGAAGGGCCTGTTCTGTGCAGTACTGTTCTATGTTCTATGTTCTAGTAAGAGGAACAGTGTGAGATTGAGTGAAACAGGAAGAGATGTGATCTGAGTTATTATTGTCACGTGTACTGGGATACAGTGAAAAGTATTGTTCCTTGCGCGCTATACAGACAAAGCATACCGTTCATAGAGAAGGAAAGGAGAGGGTGCAGAATGTCGCGTTACAGTCACAGCTCGGGGTGCAGAGAAAGATCAACTTAATGCGAGGTCGGTCCATTCAAAAGCAGCAGGGGAAGAAGCTGTTCTTGAGTCGGTCGGTACGCGACCTCAGAGTTTTGTGTCTTTTTCCCCGAGGGAAGAAGGTGGAAGAGGGAATGTCCGTGACTGGGACGGAGACCGGGATTTCAACAGGCAAGCTGTCTGCCAGCTGTGACGCGGAAGATGTTTTCCCTGAACATCTGGAAGCGATAAATTAGAACACGGATCAGTTTGTGGGAATGGGTGAATTAAACTGTGTTGGAAATTGACAGATTCCCTCATCCAGACATTCCCTCTCACACACACACAGACACCAGACGTGCCTGCAAACCCCCACAGATTCAGCCTCGGCATCGACCTGTTCCTTCAATTGTCAGTGTCACAATTAAGGCGGACATTAACACCGCAATGAAGTTACTGTGAAAATCCCCCCCGAGTCGCCCACCTCCTCAACCTGCGGGGCCGATTTTAGAGTCCTATGGACCCGGACCCCAAGGTCCTTCTGATCCTCTACCGTACTAAGAGTCTTTCCCTTTATATTGTACTCCTTCATCCCATTTGACCTGCCAAAATGGATCACTAAGCATTTATCTGGGTTGAAGTCCATCTGCCACTTCTCTGCCCAGTCTTGCATCCTATCTATGTCCCTCTGTAACTTCTGACATCCCTCCAGACTATCCACATCTTCCTTCCTCTTTCAGCCCCTCTATCCCCCAGCCCCTCGCTCCCCACCATCCCCTCACTCCCCACCATCCCCTCACTCCCCCTCGCTCTCCCACCACCCCCTTTCTCCACCAGCCCCTCGCTCCCCCTCATTCCCTTGCCACCCACTCACATCCCCTCGCTCCCCGACCACCCACTCACTCCCCTCAGCTCCTCATTCCCCCTTGCTGCCCCCAGTTCCTCGCTCCCCCCAGCCCCCCCCTCGCTCCCCCCAGCCCCCCCCTCGCTCCCCCCAGCCCCCCCCCCCTCGCTCCCCCCAGCCCCTCGCTTCCCCCCCCCTCACCACCCACCCCCTCACTCCCCCGGCACCCCCTCAGCCCTGGCATCCTTACCATACCACTCCGAAAGCTCCGTATCCGATTGGCCTGTCCACCTCGACCTCATTCTCCGTCTCCCCGACCTGGCGAGTGACAGTGGTCAGGATGGCATGTTCCTGATGCCCTCCGGTGCCCACTCCCACCGGCGCTGGTGGGCTGTGATCCCCCAGGATCGGCTGCGCCCGGTAGAACTTCTGCTCGGGCCCGGCTATTTGGCCGGGGCGGGCGGCGCAGCTCAACGCCGAGACCTGGTGGCCTGCGCCTTGGAACGCCATGGGGGCTGGCGGGGGGTGTCTGTGTGTGTGTGTGTGAACTGGGTCTGTATTACAGAATGTGCGGGAGGTGGGGGATGTGATCCCGGGGTGTGAGAGGGGAGAGCCTGTCCCTTTAAAAAGGATACTGGAAATTGACAAATATTCCCCTTTAATTGGGAATTGCAAGAATGGAAATTGACCCAAAAAATCACAACAAGGAAATTGCTACAATGTTTCCTTTAGATTAAACCACAACACGGAAATTGCTACAATGTTTCCTTTAGATTAAACTGAACAAGGAAATTGCTACAATGTTTCCTTTCAGATTAAACTGAACAAGGAAATTGCTACAATGTTTCCTTTCAGATTAAACTGAACAAGGAAATTGCTACAATGTTTCCTTTCAGATTAAACTGAACAAGGAAATTGCTACAATGTTTCCTTTAGATTAAACCACAACACGGAAATTGCTACAATGTTTCCTTTCAGATTAAACTGAACACGGAAATTGCTACAATGTTTCCTTTAGATTAAACCACAACACGGAAATTGCTACAATGTTTCCTTTAGATTAAACTGAACAAGGAAATTGCTACAATGTTTCCTTTCAGATTAAACTGAACAAGGAAATTGCTACAATGTTTCCTTTCAGATTAAACTGAACAAGGAAATTGCTACAATGTTTCCTTTCAGATTAAACTGAACAAGGAAATTGCTACAATGTTTCCTTTATATTAAACCACAACAAGGAAATTGCTACAATGTTTCCTTTAGATTAAACCACAACAAGGAAATTGCTACAATGTTTCCTTTAGATTAAACTGAACAAGGAAATTGCTACAATGTTTCCTTTCAGATTAAACTGAACAAGGAAATTGCTACAATGTTTCCTTTCAGATTAAACTGAACAAGGAAATTGCTACAATGTTTCCTTTCAGATTAAACTGAACAAGGAAATTGCTACAATGTTTCCTTTCAGATTAAACTGAACAAGGAAATTGCTACAATGTTTCCTTTATATTAAACCACAACAAGGAAATTGCTACAATGTTTCCTTTAGATTAAACTGAACAAGGAAATTGCTACAATGTTTCCTTTAGATTAAACTGAACAAGGAAATTGCTACAATGTTTCCTTTCGATTAAACTGAACAAGGAAATTGCTACAATGTTTCCTTTTAGATTAAACTGAACAAGGAAATTGCTACAATGTTTCCTTTTCGATTAAACTGCAACAAGGAAATTGCTACAATGTTTCCTTTAGATTAAACTGAACAAGGAAATTGCTACAATGTTTCCTTTCGATTAAACTGCAACAAGGAAATTGCTACAATGTTTCCTTTCGATTAAACTGCAACAAGGAAATTGCTACAATGTTTCCTTTTAGATTAAACTGAACAAGGAAATTGCTACAATGTTTCCTTTAGATTAAACTGCAACAAGGAAATTGCTACAATGTTTCCTTTCGATTAAACTGCAACAAGGAAATTGCTACAATGTTTCCTTTTAGATTAAACTGAACAAGGAAATTGCTACAATGTTTCCTTTAGATTAAACTGAACAAGGAAATTGCTACAATGTTTCCTTTTCGATTAAACTGCAACAAGGAAATTGCTACAATGTTTCTTTTTAGATTAAACTGAACAAGGAAATTGCTACAATGTTTCCTTTAGATTAAACCACAACACGGAAATTGCTACAATGTTTCCTTTCGATTAAACTGAACAAGGAAATTGCTACAATGTTTCCTTTAGATTAAACCACAACAAGGAAATTGCTACAATGTTTCCTTTTGATTAAACTGAACAAGGAAATTGCTACAATGTTTCTTTTTAGATTAAACTGAACAAGGAAATTGCTACAATGTTTCCTTTAGATTAAACCACAACCAGGAAATTGAGGGGATATTTTCTCTTTACTTCCCAGGCAGGTATCCCATTATACTGGGCCAGTGTAGAGTCTCCCACCCTCTTCCCCCAAGAGAAAAGATGCCCCTAGTTGTCGGGGAGTGGAGGAGGGCAGAGATTGGGACGGGGGGGGGGGGTGCTTCTCGGAGACTCGACGTGCCCTCGGGGGAGGTAGGAGCCAGCATGCACTGAGGTCAAATGCAACCCTGGGGGGAACGGTCCAGAACACGGCCACTCGGTTTGCAGATTGCCCCCCTTTCCACAGTCCTGAAGGAGAAGAAGGTTTCTCTCGTTGGGAGCTGGAGAAAGCCGGTGTCACGTGATCCTCCCCAGGGCCACCGGGCTTCCCAGAAAGCTTTGTGGGCTTAAAGGCACACCGTCTCCTGCGAGTTCCCGTCCGCGGACCTTATATCGGAGCGACGCTCCAGCTGCCCTGGACGGGGGAAATCCCAGCCGCTGGCTGCGCCGACTGGCAGAATGGTCCGGGGTACAGGAGGAGGCCATTCGGCCGGTCAGTTTCTGTGCTGGCCCCCCCAAGCGAGCACCGCGAATTTAGTTCCATTATCCTTTCCCCTTCGCCCCCCCCCCTGCCCGCCCGTACCTGCACGCCGAACACATTATATAAATCGTCTCGCTCAACCCTGCCCCCACCTCACCCCCAGACGGAACATTCCAGACCCCAACCGCTCGCCGTGAGGGAAGGATTTCTCCCCCGTCCCATCTCGCTTCCTTTTTTCCGAATCGCTTTAAATCTCTGTGTGTTCCCCCTCACCCCCACCCCCGCCCACCGCCCCCCCACCACCCCCCCCGCCACCCACCCCCACCCCCCGCACCCACACATCACCCCCCGTTCTTCATCCTTTTACGAGAAGAGACTGGTTTCTCCCTCTTTACTTTGTCCAGAACCATTTAATTTAAAAACTCTTAACATCCCTGGGTTAGAGAGAGAGGGGAAATCAGCCAGGGCTCCTGCTCCTGATCACTGTCCAGTGATCGCTGCGTTAGGTGGATTGGCCATGCTAAATTGTCCCTTAGTGTCTAATGATGTGCAGGTTAGGTGGATTGGCCATGCTAAATTGTCCCTTAGTGTCCAAAGATGTGTAGGTTAGGGGGATTGGCCATGCTAAATTTTCCCTCAGTGTCCAAAGATGTGTAGGTTAGGTGGATTGGCCATGCTAAATTGCCCCTTAGTGTCCAAAGATGTGTAGGTTAGGTGGATTGGCCATGCTAAATTGCCCCTTCGTGTCCAAAGATGTGTAGGTGAGGTGGATTGGCCATGCTAAATTGCCCCTTAGTGTCCAAAGATGTGTGGGTTAGGTGGATTGGCCATGCTAAATTGTCACTTAGTGTCCAAAGATGTGTAGGTTAGGTGGATTGGCTATGCTAAATTGTCCCTTAGTGTCCAAAGATGTGCAGGTTAGGTGGATTGGCCATGCTAAATTGTCCCTTAGTGTCCAAAGATGTGTAGGTTAGGTGGATTGGCCATGCTAAATTGCCCCTTAGTGTCCAAAGATGTGTAGGTTAGGTGGATTGGCCATGCTAAATTGCCCCTTAGTGTCCAAAGATGTGTAGGTTAGGTGGATTGGCCATGCTAAATTGTCCCTTCGTGTCCAAAGATGTGTAGGTTAGGTGGATTGGCCATGCTAAATTGCCCCTTATTGTCCAAAGATGTGTAGGTTGGGTGGATTGGCCGTGCTAAATTGTCCCTTAGTGTCCAAAGATGTGTAGGTTAGGGGGATTGGCCATGCTACATTGCCCCTTAGTGTCCAAAGATGTGTAGGTTAGGTGGATTGGCCATGCTTAATTGTCCCTTAGTGTCCAAAGATGTGTAGGTTAGGGGGATTGGCCATGCTAAATTGCCCCTTAGTGTCGGGGGGATTAGCAGGGTAAAAATGTGGGGTTATGGGGATAGGGCCTGGGTGGGATTGTGGTCGGTGCAGACTCGATGGGCCGAATGGCCTCCTTCTGCACTGTAGGGATTCTACGATTCTATGATAATTGAGCCATAGAGGTTTACAGCACGGAAACAGGCCCTTCGGCCCAACTTGTCCATGCTGCCCCTTTTTTTTAAACCCTTAAGCTCGTCCCAATTGTCCGCATTTGGCCCATATCCCTCTGTACCCACCGTACCCATGTAACTGTCTAAATGCTTTTTAAAAGACAAAATTGTACCCTCCTCTACTACTGCCTCTCGTTCCAGACACTCACCACCCTCTGTGTGAAAAAATTGCCCCCTCTGGACCCTTTTGTATCTCTCCCCTCTCACCTTAAACCTCTGCCCTCTAGTTTTAGACTCCCCTACCTTTGGGGAAAAGATACTGACTATCTAGCTGATCTGTGCCCCTCATTATTTTATAGACCTCTATAAGATCACCCCTCAGCCTCCTACGCTCCAGAGAAAAAAGTCCCAGTCTATCCAGCCTCTCCTTATAACACAATCCATCAAGTCCCGGTAGCTTCCTAGTAAATCTCTTCTCCGCTCTTTCTAGTTTAATAATATCCTTTCTATAATAGGGTGACCAGAACTGCACACTGTTAAGACATGAGTTAGACCCCAGCGGGAGTACTGTGTACAGTTCTGGGCGCCGCTCTGTGGGAGGGATTGGAGAGAGAGGAGGAGGGGTTTACGAGTATGGTTCCAGCGATGAGAAACTTCAGTTCCGAGGAGAGATTGGGACTGTTCCCCTTGGAGAGGCTAAGGGGAGATTTGATAAAGGACAGTCAATTTCACGGGGGGGCTCTGGACAGAGTAGAGAGGGAGAAAGGCAGGAAAATGGAACTAAAGTCACAATGCTCATTTGGAGAGCGAGTAGAGACAGCGATGGGCCGAATGGCCTCCTTGTGCGCCAGAACGATTCTGTGATTCTACCTGACGGTGTGTGTGTCTGAGAATTTGTTTGTGTGAGTGTGTGTGTGTGAGGGAGTGTGTGTTTCTAGCCATCCGTGGGACATTGGTGTCACTGGCTGGCCATCCCATAATTACCCATTCCTAGTTGCCCCTTGGAGGGCAGCTGAGAGTGAATCACATCGCTGTGGGTCACATGTAGGCCAGACCAGGGTAAGGACGGCAGATTTCCTTCCCTAAAGGGA
>NW_027592704.1:37500-42500 GCF_964213995.1 Mustelus asterias
TCCCTCAACCTTTCCTCATAAGACCTACCCTCCAAACCAGGCAGCATCCTGGTAAATCTCCTCTGCACTCTTTCCAGCGCTTCCACATCCTTCTTATAGTGAGGTGACCAGAACTGCACACAATATTCCAAATGTGGTCTCGCCAAGGTCCTGTACAGTTGCAGCATAACCCCACGGCTCTTAAACTCCAACCCCCTGTTAATAAAAGCTAAGTTATAGAACATAGAACATAGAACATTACAGCGCAGAACAGGCCCTTCGGCCCACGATGTTGCACCGACCAGTTAAAAAAAAAACTGTGACCCTCCAACCTAAACCAATTTCTTTTCGTCCATGAACCTATCTACGGATCTCTTAAATGCCCCCAAACTAGGCGCATTTACTACTGATGCTGGCAGGGCATTCCAATCCCTCACCACCCTCTGGGTAAAGAACCTACCCCTGACATCGGTTCTATAACTACCCCCCCTCAATTTAAAGCCATGCCCCCTCGTGCTGGATTTCTCCATCAGAGGAAAAAGGCTATCACTATCCACCCTATCTAAACCTCTAATCATCTTATATGTTTCAATAAGATCCCCTCTTAGCCGCCGCCTTTCCAGCGAAAACAATCCCAAATCCCTCAGCCTCTCCTCATAGGATCTCCCCTCCATACCAGGCAACATCCTGGTAAACCTCCTCTGCACCCTCTCCAAAGCCTCCACATCCTTCCTGTAATGTGGGGACCAGAACTGCACACAGTACTCCAAGTGCGGCCGCACCAGAGTTGTGTACAGTTGCAACATAACGCTACGACTCCTAAATTCAATCCCCCTACCAATAAACGCCAAGACACCATATGCCTTCTTAACAACCTTATCTACTTGATTCCCAACTTTCAGGGATCTATGCACACATACACCTAGATCCCTCTGCTCCTCCACACTATTCAAAGTCCTCCCGTTAGCCCTATACTCAACACATCTGTTATTCCTACCAAAGTGAATTACCTCACACTTCTCCGCATTAAACTCCATCCGCCACCTCTCGGCCCAACTTTGCAACCTGTCTAAGTCTTCCTGCAAACTACGACACCCTTCCTCACTGTCTACCACACCACCGACTTTGGTGTCATCAGCAAATTTGCTAATCCACCCAACTATACCCTCATCCAGATCATTAATAAATATTACAAACAGCAGTGGCCCCAAAACAGATCCCTGAGGTACACCACTTGTAACCGCACTCCATGATGAATATTTACTATGGGGGAAAAGGCAGGAGAATGGGGGTGAGAAAAATATCAGGCATGATAGAACGGCGGAGCAGACTCGATGGGCCGAGTGGCCTCATTCTGCTCCTATGTCTGATGACTTGGGTTCGATTCCCGGCTTGGGGTCACCGTCTGTGTGGAGTTTGCACATTCTCCCCCCCCCGTGTCTGCGTGGGTTTCCTCCGGGTGCTCCGGTTTCCTCCCACAGTCTGAAAGACGTGGCTGGGTTAGGGTGGGGATTGGGCCGTGCTAAATTCTCCCTCAGTGTGACCCGAATCGGAGTGTGGGCGACTCGGGGGGGATTTTCACAGTAACTTCATTGCGGTGTTAATGTCCGCCTTAATTGTGACACTGACAATTGAAGGAACAGGTCGATGCCGAGGCTGAATCTGTGGGGGTTTGCAGGCACGTCTGGTGTCTGTGTGTGTGTGAGAGGGAATGTCTGGATGAGGGAATCTGTCAATTTCCAACACAGTTTAATTCACCCATTCCCACAAACTGATCCGTGTTCTAATTTATCGCTTCCAGATGTTCAGGGAAAACATCTTCCGCGTCACAGCTGGCAGACAGCTTGCCTGTTGAAATCCCGGTCTCCGTCCCAGTCACGGACATTCCCTCTTCCACCTTCTTCCCTCGGGGAAAAAGACACAAAACTCTGAGGTCGCGTACCGACCGACTCAAGAACAGCTTCTTCCCCTGCTGCTTTTGAATGGACCGACCTCGCATTAAGTTGATCTTTCTCTGCACCCCGAGCTGTGACTGTAACGCGACATTCTGCACCCTCTCCTTTCCTTCTCTATGAACGGTATGCTTTGTCTGTATAGCGCGCAAGGAACAATACTTTTCACTGTATCCCAGTACACGTGACAATAATAACTCAGATCACATCTCTTCCTGTTTCACTCAATCTCACACTGTTCCTCTTACTAGAACATAGAACATAGAACAGTACTGCACAGAACAGGCCCTTCGGCCCACGATGTTGTGCCGACCTTCATCTGAAACCAAGATCAAGCTATCCCACTCCCTACCATCCTGGTGTGCTCCGTGTGCCTATCCAATAACCGCTTAAATGTTCCTAAAGTGTCTGACTCCACTGTCACTGCAGGCAGTCCATTCCACACCCCAACCACTCTCTGCGTAAAGAACCTACCTCTGATATCCGTCCTGTATCTCCCACCACGAACCCTATAGTTATGCCCCCTTGTAATAGCTCCATCCACCCGAGGAAATAGTCTTTGAACGTTCACTCTATCTATCCCCTTCATCATTTTATAAACCTCTATTAAGTCTCCCCTCAATCTCCTCCGCTCCAGAGAGAACAGCCCTAGCTCCCTCAACCTTTCCTCATAAGACCTACCCTCCAAACCAGGCAGCATCCTGGTAAATCTCCTCTGCACTCTTTCCAGCGCTTCCACATCCTTCTTATAGTGAGGTGACCAGAACTGCACACAATATTCCAAATGCGGTCTCACCAAGGTCCTGTACAGTTGCAGCATAACCCCACGGCTCTTAAACTCCAACCCCCTGTTAATAAAAGCTAACACACTATATGCCTTCTTCACAGCTCTATCCACTTGAGTGGCAACCTTTAGAGATCTGTGGATATGGACCCCAAGATCTCTCTGTTCCTGTCTGCACATCTCTCCGTATAACGGCACAGGGGGTATCTCTCCCTCTCTCCCCCGCTCTAACCCAGGGGTCACTGGACAGGGATCAGGAGCAGGAACCCTGGCTGATTTCCCCTCTCTCTCTATCCCAGGGATCACTGGACAGGGATCAGGAACCCTGGCTGATTTCCCCTCTCTCTCTCTAACCCAGGGATCACTGGACAGGGATCAGGAGCAGGAACCCTGGCTGATTTCCCCTCTCTCTCTCTAACCCAGGGATCACTGGACAGGGATCAGGAGCAGGAACCCTGGCTGATTTCCTCTCTCTCTCTAACCTAGGGATCACTGGACAGGGATCAGGAGCAGGAACCCTGGCTGATTTCCCCTCTCTCTCTCTCTAACCCAGGGATCACTGGACAGTGATCAGGAACAGGAACCCTGGCTGATTCCCCCTCTCTCTCTATCCCAGGGATCACTGGACAGGGATCAGGAACCCTGGCTGATTCCCCCTCTCTCTCTCTATCCCAGGGGTCACTGGACAGGGATCAGGAACCCTGGCTGATTTCCCCTCTCTCTCTAACCCAGGGATCACTGGACAGGGATCGGGAGCGGGAACCCTGGCTGATTTCCCCTCTCTCTCTCTAACCCAGGGATCACTGGACAGGGATCGGGAGCAGGAACCCTGGCTGATTTCCCCTCTCTCTCTCTAACCCAGGGATCACTGGACAGGGATCAGGAACCCTGGCTGATTTCCTCTCTCTCTCTCTAACCCAGGGATCACTGGACAGGGATCGGGAGCAGGAACCCTGGCTGATTCCCTCTCTCTCTCTAACCCAGGGATCACTGGACAGTGATCAGGAGCGGGAACCCTGGCTGATTTCCCCTCTCTCTCTAACCCAGGGATCACTGGACGGGGATCAGGAACCCTGGCTGATTTCCCCTCTCTCTCTAACCCAGGGATCACTGGACGGGGATCAGGAACCCTGGCTGATTTCCCCTCTCTCTCTAACCCAGGGATCACTGGACAGTGATCAGGAGCAGGAACCCTGGCTGATTTCCCCTCTCTCTCTCTAACCCAGGGATCACTGGACAGGGATCAGGAGCAGGAACCCTGGCTGATTTCCCCTCTCTCTAACCCAGGGATCACTGGACAGTGATCAGGAGCAGGAACCCTAGCCCCGCAGGTGGAGGAGGTGGTTAAGAAGGCGTATGATGTGCTGGCCTTTATCAATCGAGGGATTGAGTTTAGGAGTCCGGGGATAATGATGCAGCTATATAAGACCCTCGTCAGACCCCACTTGGAGTACTGTGCTCAGTTCTGGTCGCCTCACTACAGGAAGGATGTGGAAAAGATTGAAAGGGTGCAGAGGGGATTTACAAGGATGTTGCCTGGATTGAGTGGCATGCCTTATGAGGATAGGCTGAGGGAGCTCGGTCTTTTCTCCTTGGAGAGACGTAGGATGAGAGGAGACCTAATAGAGGTGTATAAGATGTTGAGAGGCATAGATCGGGTGGACTCTCAGAGGCTTTTTCCCAGGGTGGAAATGTCTGCTACGAGAGGACACAGGTTTAAGGTGCTGGGGGGTAGGTACAGGGGAGATGTTAGGGGTAAGTTTTTCACACATAGGGTGGTGGGCGAGTGGAATCGGCTGCCGTCAGTGGTGGTGGAGGCAAACTCAATAGGGTCTTTTAAGAGACTCCTGGTTGAGTACATGGGACTTAATAGGATGGAGGGTTATAGGTAGGCCTAGAAGGTAGGGATGTGTTCGGCACAACTTGTGGGGCCGAAGGGCCTGTTTTGTGCTGTAGTTTTTCTATGTTTCTATGTTTCTATTTCCCCTCTCTCTCTAACCCAGGGGTCACTGGACAGGGATCAGGAGCAGGAACCCTGGCTGATTCCCCCTCTCCCTAACCTAGGGATCACTGGACAGGGATCAGGAACCCTGGCTGAATCCCCCTCTCTCTCTAACCCAGGGATCACTGGACAGGGATCAGGAACCCTGGCTGATTTCCCCTCTCTCTCTAACCCAGGGATCACTGGACAGTGATCAGGAGCAGGAACCCTGGCTGATTTCCCCTCTCTCTCTCTAACCCAGGGATCACTGGACAGGGATCGGGAGCAGGAACCCTGGCTGATT